>NC_060178.1:47913703-48213703 GCF_021184085.1 Oncorhynchus gorbuscha
TAGGGCTCTGTCGCAGCCGGCCGCGACAAGGAGGTCCGTGGGGCGACGCGCAATTGGCCTAGCATCGTCCGCATCGCGCACTAGCGACTCCTGTGGTGGACCGGGCGCAGTGCACACTAACCAGGTCGCCAGGTGCACTCTGTTTCCTCCGAAACATTGGTGCGGCTGGCTTCCGGGTTGGATGCGCGCTGTGTTAAGAAGCAGCATTTACTTTTAAACAGTTTGATTAGACAATCAATCTTGCAGAATGTGCAGTCAGAGTTTAGCACTTGCTATTGGAGGCATGCATTATTTGTTGAAAAAAAAAGTAACTGCAAAAAACTAAAATACACTCTGTCCAAACCTCTCCAAAAAATTGCGCTTTCGTTTAGAAACGGTCATGGCCCAGTTCCAACATCTCCAAATCATACAGCAAATGAGGCTGTTTTTTTTTTTACCATGAAAAGTGAATGGAGGGCGGTTTCCAGGCAGGGTTGTAAAAGTTATAATAATAATATATGCCATTTAGCAGACGCTTTTATCCAAAGCGACTTACAGTCATGTGTGCATACATTCTACGTATGGGTGCTCCCGGGGATCGAACCCACTACCCTGGCGTTACAAGCGCCATGCTCTACCAACTGAGCTACAGAAGGACCAAGTTCTTAGTAGCTAGTTAACTTTTTAGTTTGGAACCTGCGACGCAGTTGGCATAAGTTGCTGGGACTGCTAGTCTCTGTCCAGTGATCCTGCCGACCCAGGACGGGTCAGAGGAGCTATTTGGCGTAGCAGCGAGCAGGGATTTCTGGAGAGCTTGAACGCAGCCTGCGACACGGTTAGCCATTGTGGCTGGGACCGTGGGTTGTCTCGGAATTGTGGATGTCTAGATCCCTGCTGTCTGTTTTCAATCTTCCCTGTGACCTGTCCTGTCTGGAACTGCGAGGAGTAACAGTGTAATCAAGTTGCTAACTACCATGACAAAGACCAAAGCCGGTGGGAGTACCATTGAGGACAGTGGTGTCTCTCTATCACATGTGAAGGATCTTTAAGCGAACAAAAATGGTCTACAATCACTTTCAGTGATTTCTTTAGAATTCAAGGCACTCTTAACCAGCATGGCTACCACAGCATTCTGCAGCAATACACCATCCCATCTGGTTTGCGCTTAGTGGGACTATCATTTGTTTTTCAGCAGGAAAATGACCCAAAACACACCTCCAGGCTGTATAAGGGCTATTTGACTAAGAAGGAGAGTGATGGAGTGCTGCATCAGATGACCTGGCCTCCACATTCCTAAGACCTCAACCCAATTGAGATGGTTTGGGAGGAGTTGGACCTCAGAGTGAAGGAAAAGCAGCCAACAAGTGCTCAGCATGTGTGACCCGATTCAGGAAACTAGGTGTATGTTGCAAGTCACGACTAAAAAAGAAACATACTCCTCCCATAACCTTTTACAGTTGAACATGCATTGAAACGGATACGATCCTGATTGGTCAGGAAAGAGACGAATAACTTCGTTTTGGGACTCCGTTGTCTGCTTTTCTGGACTGTGTTTGTCCATCACATAACATCATACATTCTCTAAATTTTGAAAATCAAATTTTGGATTTAAAAAAATAACAACACATTTTTAGCTAACAATAGCTACTCCAGCACAGTAGGTGGCAGTACACTGGAAATAGTTATCCAGGGAGATCTATATTACTCTTAAGAGGAAGCATGGCCAGCACTATTCTCTCGTGTAACTAATACACATCGGTATGAATCAAAATACTAGGTCATCGTTTCACACAAGGTGAGTTGCTCTCTTACTTCCTCCCGAATTGCTTGGTAGAGCTTAACTAGCTTTACAGACAGCTAACGTTAAGGTTGAATCAAATATATTTTATTTGAACGCATCTTGCTAGCAACCTGGTACTGTCAATGGTTAAATATTTTACCATTGAATGATGTAATGTTATTATGGTATTGCATTGCCCAACAAAATAAGTGTCATGGTGTAACAGGGTGGGTATAATTTATAACAACGCATACAAAGTAGAATAATCAATTCATCTAGCTAACTAGCTGCCGAATAGGCATCAACTCACCACATAGCTCATTGTTCATGTTTGAGAGACATTTTTCAGAATTAACGTGGTGAGTGAAACCTTAATGAAATAGCCCCCTCCCTACCTGGAATTTTATTCGGCCGCTAGACAACCTTGTTATTTACAAAGTTTTTGGAACATATTCCTGTTGGAACGTTCCACAAATTATACCCACCCGTCAAGTAATTATATGTATTATTTTTCTTAATTCAAGGATATTGACACCAGTCTGCTACAATGGAAGTGTTGATGCATCACCTTTGGCAGAGAGTCTTGCCCCACCTACCCAGAGCCATGAGCACTCCCTGTAAAAGCGATTTGAGCTGTGCTGCTGGACATGCCCCCACTGACTCCATCTCCCGACCTAGCACACACCTTCCCCTAGTCTCCCATCTCTTCCAGCCCTCCAACCTGCGTGATGTGGGCCAGGAGAAGCGTGCTCAGGTGGATATGACCTGCAAGAGCCAGAGACTGATGCAGCAGGCAGGTCTCATTCACCCCTCCAACCCTGGCTGCTACTACTACCTCCCGGCCACTGTGCGCTCCATGGAGAAGCTGGTGAGGCTGATCGACCAGGAGATGCAGGGGATCGGTGGGCAGAAGCTGGACATGCCCAGCCTGTGTTCGGCAGAGCTGTGGAGACTCAGTGAACGCTGGGACCTGATGGGGAAAGAGCTGTTCCGCCTGAGGGACCGCCACGGGGCGGAATACTGCCTGGGCCCCACCCATGAGGAGGCTGTGACAGAACTACTGGCCTCTCAGGGAACCCTGTCCTACAGGCAGCTGCCTCTGCTACTCTACCAGGTATAGGATACAGTATGAAGCCTGATTAATTAGTTTATTCAGAGTGTGGCTTCTTTCTTCTTTTCATACACTTGGGTTGTTATTATAATGGTAATAAACTGATGTGTGTTTAATTTGTATATGCAGATCACCCGCAAGTTCCGTGATGAGCCGAAGCCTCGGTTTGGGCTTCTACGCGGGCGGGAGTTCTACATGAAGGACATGTACACATTTGACATGAGCGAAGAAGCTGCATACCACACATATGAATCTGTGTGCCAGGCTTACACCCGCCTTTTCTCTCGGTTAGGCCTGTGCATTGTCCAGGTCCACGCTGATACAGGAAACATTGGAGGTAAACTCTCCCATGAGTTTCAGCTCCCCGCAGACATCGGAGAGGACAGGCTACTGGTCTGTGGTAGCTGCTCCTTCTCTGCCAATGTGGAGACCATGGAACCAGGCCGGACAGACTGCCCACAGTGCCAGGAGGGAACGCTGGTGGAGTCTAAGGGCATAGAGGTAGGCCATACGTTCTACCTAGGCACCAAGTACTCCCACATATTCAACGCCACCTTCAACAACACCCAGAACAAGCCTGCTGTCACTGAGATGGGCTGCTTCGGGCTGGGTGTGACCCGGATCCTCGCTGCTGCCATCGAGGTGATGTCCACGGAGGAGGCAATCCGCTGGCCTGGGCTGCTTGCCCCCTATCAGGTCTGTGTTCTGCCCCCTAAAAAGGGCAGTAAGGTGGATGAGGTGGCTGGTTTAGCTGAGGAGCTGGCCCTCAGTCTGGGGGAGGCTCTGCCTAGGCTAAGAGGTGAGGTGGTTCTGGATGACCGGACACAGATGACCATTGGTAAGAGGCTGAAGGACGCCAGTCGGCTTGGATACCCGTACGTGGTGGTAGTGGGACAGAAGGCTGCCGAGGAGACGCCCAGGTTTGAGGTGATCTGTCAGCAGACTGGTGAGACAATGTTCCTCAGTAGAGATGGACTTGTAGACCTACTCAGATGTGTGGAGACAGTCTGAGTTGCACTGATCTTGGCATGGAACTGGACTACTGAGTGCACGACAAAACCTTTTCCCCCTCAGGAGACTGAAAAGATTTGGCATGGGTCCTCAGATCCTCAAAAGGTTCTACAGCTGCACCATCGAGAGCATCCTGACTGGTTGCATCACCGCCCGGTATGGCAACTGCTCGGCATCTGACCGTAAGGCGCTACAGAGGGTGCGCCAAGTCTAGGA
The DNA here is from genome assembly GCF_021184085.1 of Oncorhynchus gorbuscha. Taxonomy (NCBI): domain Eukaryota; kingdom Metazoa; phylum Chordata; class Actinopteri; order Salmoniformes; family Salmonidae; genus Oncorhynchus; species Oncorhynchus gorbuscha. The sequence continues at coordinate 47,917,801 of NC_060178.1, forward strand.
CCAATAGCTTCTACCTCCAAGCCACAAGACTGCTGAACAATTCATTAAAATCTCCACCGGACAAATTACATTGAACCCCCCCCTCCCGCGTACACTACTGCTGTTTGTTTGTTACCTATGCATAGTCACTTCGCCCCCACCTACATGTACAGATTACCTAGCCTGTACCCCTGCACACTGACTCGGTACCCGGTGCCCACTGTATGTAGCCTCGTTATTGTGTTCATTTTTATTATTACTTTTAATTTTAGCCTACTTGGTAAATATTCTCTTCTTGAACTGCACTATTGGTTACGGGCTTGTAAGTATTTCACAGTAAAGTCTACACTTGTTGTATTCGGCGCATGTGGCAAGTAAAGTTTGATTTGACTAAACTATTGAACATGGACATCTATTGGTCCTCTGAAATGGGCATGCTTGTGGTTGGGTGGGATGATGACACGTAGCAAAGAGGCTAGTGTTCAACAGGCCTATACCTACTAGCACTAATCTTTGTCTGATACGAACTGAGCTGGACTGAAATATATTATTACACTGAGATGGACATGCAGGTGGTTGGGTAGGCTGGAATAGGAGACAATAAATATATGGTTCAGTAGCCATGCATGTTTGATGTCTGTTATTGCCTTGTATCAATGTTTCAACTGGACTCACAGAGAAATATAGTGCAAATTATGGATCTCTCCACTCGAGTCAGATACACACATTGCTACGGAACAATTGAGTCGTATTTCTGTTCCCTCTACGGAAGCATTTTGATGTGGCACCGCAACATTCACGTGTAAACAACTTGAATGGTTTTTGTAATGCAAATGTTCATACGTGTCGCTTCAGTAGTCATACTAAAACTGTAATTCAACAACTAGTTTAATCTTCAAACATATCCACCTTATTTGTAGCGAATATGGCTTCACTAGTACAACAGGGCGACGACGGCATGGATGACTTTATGGAGAAATTAAAAAAAGAGAAATATAGCAATGCCTTTTCTGAAAAGAACTGGGAAGAGGTAAGACGTAACGTTAACCGCATCTCCACACAAACGGCTGATAGCACTCTCATTTGTAGTTGTTAGCTATATATGGCTAACCGTTATGCTGTTATACCGTATATGCTGGCGAAACCGTTAGCCAGCAAGCTACAGTTGAAGTCGGAAGTTTACATACACCAAATACATTTAAAATCGGTGTTTCACAATTCCTGACATTTAATCCTAGTAAGAAATCCCTGTCTTAGGTCGGTTAGAATCACCACTTTATTTTAAGAATGTGAAATGTCAGAATAATAGTAGAGAATTAATTATTTATACTTTCATCACATTCCCAGTGGGTCAGAAGTTTACATACACTCAATTAGTATTTGGTAGCATTGCCTATACATTGTTTAACTTGGGTCAAACGTTTTCAGGTAGCCTTCCACAAGCTTCCCACAATAAGTTTGTTGAATTTTGGCCCATTCCTCCTGACAGAGTTGGTGTTACAGAGTCAGGTTTTTAGGCCACCTTGCTCGCACACGTTTTTTCAGTTCTGCCCACAAATGTTCTATAGGGTTGAGGTCAGGGCTTTGTGATGGCCACTCCAATACCTCGACTTTGTTGTCCTTAAGACATTTTGCCACAACTTTGCTTGCAAGTATGCATGGGGTGGTCATTGACCATTTGGAAGACTCATTTGTGACCAAGCTTTAACTTCCTGACTGATGTCTTTAAGCACCCCTACAACATGTTGCTGCCACCCCCGTGCTTCACGGTTGGGATGGTGTTCTTTGGCTTGCAAGCATCCCTCTTTTTCCTCCAAACATAACAATGGTCATTATGGCCAAACAGTTCTACTTTTGTTTCATCAGACCAGAGGACATTTCTCCAAAAAGTACGATCTTTGTCCCCATGTGCAGTTTCAAATAGTAGTCTGGCTTTTTTATGGTGGTTTTGGAGTAGTGGCTTCTTCCATGCTGAGCGGCCTTTCAGGTTATGTCGTTTATAAGACTCATTTTACTGTGGATATAGATACTCCTGTACCTGTGAAGATGCTGGAGGAAACAAGGTCCTTTGCACTTTTTGCACAAAGTACGTTCATCTCTAGGAGGCAGAACGCGTCTCCTTCCTGAGTGGTATGACGGCTGCGTGGTCCATGGTGTTTATACTTGCGTACTATTGTTTGTACAGATGAACATGGTACCTTCAGGCATTTGGAAATTGCTCCCAAGGATGAACCAGACTTGTGGAGGTCTACAATTTTTTTTCTGAGGTCTTTTCTGATTTCTTTTGGTTTTCCCATGATGTCAAGCAAAGAGGCACTGAGTTTGAAGGTAGGCCTTGAAATACATCCACAGGTACACCTCCAATTTACTCAAATGATGTCAATTAGCCTATGAGCAGTTTCTAAAGCCATGACATAATTTTCTGGAATTTTCCAAGCTGTTAAAAGGCACAGTCAACTTCGTGTATGTAAACTTCTGACCCACTGGAATTGTGATACAGTGAAATAATCTGTAAACAATTGTTGGAAAAATGTATTGTGTCATGCACAAAGTAGATGTCCTAACAGACTTGCCAAAACTATAGTTTGTTAACAAGAAATGTGTGGAGTGGTTGAAAAACAAGTTTTAATGACTCCAACCTAAGTGTATGTAAACTTCCGACTTCACCAGTAGCTGTGGATGAGAGCTAACCACAAGAAACGTTAGCTAGCTAGAATACTACCAAAGATGTTTTAAATAGCCAAACCCTTTTTTTATACTTAAGTTAAAACACAGTTTTCTCTACAATTTGTGATACTGTCAAGTCTCATGTATTGGCTATATTACTAGCTAGTTGGTTATTAGTTACGAAAAGGCCAGCAATGCCCATAACTGTGTGTAACGTTAACATTGCTCAACTGAGTGCACACTGCTATGCCCAGAACTGTCCTCTTGGGTTTCAGGGGCCACAGGCTCCAATCTATTTCTAATTCAATTACATCATTTATTCCACTGCACTGCAGGAGTTTGATAAGGTGCCCATGTTCATGAAGACAGCCTCTGAGGAGATCGACCCCATGAAACACCCGGAGCTGGCTGCTATTCAGTCCATTATACACGACGATGACAGACCACTAGAAGGTATGACAGCCATTACTGTACTTTCTACCCAGTGCTGATGTAGGACCAGCAGTCCAGATCTTAGAATCAAGGGGAATGTTGTTTTTCCTCAGAGCAAGCCGGGAGCTTGAAAGATGAGGGGAACGACTACTACAATGAGAAGAACTACAAGAAGGCTATCGTGTCCTATACGGCTGGGCTGAAGAAGAGCTGCAGTGACTATAATGTTAATGCCATCCTGCACCCTAATCGGGCAGCGGCACTTCCACCTGGGTACTCTTCTTAGAATCTTTCCATCGTTAGATCTCATGATATTTGTCCAGTACAGTGGTTCCCAACCTTTTTCAGTTACTGTACCACCAACTGAGTTTTGCTCTGCCCAGAGTACATGTGCATTTTACCAGTAGGCATATGGTCTCGTGACTCTTCTCAAGTACCCCTTGTGGATAGGACAAGTACCTCCAGGGGTCCTAGTACCCCTTGTTGGGAACCACTGGTCTTATAGTCTGTCTGTGAGTCTTCCAAAGCTTGTTCTGGGATGTTTGTTGCAATCCTGCACTCGCATACTCTTGCCTTGCAGGTAACATGCGTTCTGCACTGAATGATGCTGTCGCTGCAAAGAAGTTTAAACCAGACCACCTCAAAGCATTAATCAGAGGTTTGTCTATAGGATAAACATCACATTTTACTTTTCTACTGGAAGACACATGTAGACACAACACATTTTACTATGAGGCGAGTGTGTGTCAGGGTTGGGGTCAATTACATTTAAATTCCAGTCAATTCAGGAAGTACAGTGAAATTCCAATTCTCTCCAATGCTTTTCAATAAGGACAAATTGGAATTTGGTTTAGTTTCTGAATTGAAATGGGGATTGTCCCCAACCCTGAATTGTATTTAAATATAGTTAGCAGTTCTGCCTTTACTCCTCCTCCTTTCATCCTCCATGTCCTGTCTTGACTGTTCCCAGGTGCCACGTGTTGCACGGAGCTGAAAAAATACAGACGCCCTGCAGTGGTGTGAAGAGACACTCAAGCTGCAGCCGACAGACAAGAAGCTGCTGGAGCTGAGAGCTACAGCAGACATAAGGCATGACAGAAGCTATGATCCAGTGCTCTTTATGACCTTCATTTTTACTCTTCTTTTGTCACCACAGTCTTAAAGGATTATAAGTGGACAAAGCAGTTTGGTGGATCTTTGTAAATGGAGTTCATATTTTATATAAACCTATGCTGAAATTGTTGTATTTGTGGTTTAAGAGAGATGCAAGGAAGGCAAAGGTCAAAGAGAAGGAGGAGCACAGTGAGAGAGAGGCCCTACTGGCTGCCATCAAGGTGAGTAGGATGGTAGAAGGTAAAGGTCAAAGAGAAGAAGGGGCACAGTGAGAGAGAGGCCCTACTGGCTGCCATCAAGGTGAGTAGGATGGTAGAAGGTAAAGGTCAAAGAGAAGAAGGGTCACAGTGAGAGAGAGGCCCTACTGGCTGCCATCAAGGTGAGTAGGATGGTAGAAAGTGAAAATCACAAGACTTGCATCTTATCTCATCATTCCTGTATAAGTTGATGAGGAAACGGCTGCTCATCATTTAACTTGCCTTGTATTTGCTTTACAGGAGCGTGGCATCCAGTTGCTAATGCCTCATCAGCGTCCCAGGCGCAGGTCTGACAGTGAGGATGATGGAGGCTCCTGTAGAGCCATGGCAGGGCTGGACCTGGATGGTCTGTGTTCTACGGAGGCCACAGGTGTGAAGGTGTTCCTGGATGAACCGGGAATCATGCACTGGCCAGTTCTCTTCCTGTACCCCGAATACCAACAAACAGACTTCATCTCAGCCTTCAGCGAGTCCTCCAGGTATGATCCCGCTCTCGCTCTCGCTCTCTCGAAGGTGGGGTTGGAAAGATCTACTTTGATTTATTGGTTTCATTCAACAGTTTTTGGGTTATACTGTCTCTGAAATTGCTTTCCTCAGTTAGTTCCAACTATTTTGCCATTCTGAAACCTCTATTCCTTAGCTGTTCTTTGAAGACCATGAGAAAGAGTCATTACATCAAGTCAACCCCGAGAAGCCTCTCATTACAATTCTTCAGCATAAAAGGTACAAAATGTATTTTCTTCTCACCAAGTTGTTTTAATTCACTTTTATATTGTGACTTGCTGATTGTTTTCTCACGGCTCTTCCCTGCTTATTTGACAGGTGTTTTACGAAGGCAGGAACTCTCAGCTTCGTCATCCTGGTAAAGGGGTCATCGTTCTGCGAGAAGTTCTTATCAGAAAAGGAAAACGCAGCTTTTAACACTTCTCTTCATCAGTCAACCTAGACCTGTCAATCAAAAAGAACAATGAACTCTCTCTTTCACCAGTGAACACACAAATTGAGTTAAATTACATAGAAGAAGAGACCGTGTTGCAAGCAGCATCCCCACGCTCAGGGATTGAGAATGTTGCGGTGCTCACGAGCTGTGCATACTCCACCTAGAGATCAAATAGTATTTTAGAGTGGGCGTAACCTGTCATACAATCTGTTGTAATATTGTCACTATAACTAAAAGGCCTTAATGGAATGTACACATATTCTGGTTGTCATTTTCTTCTCACTGTCACAACAACATGTAGTTGCACGTGCGCTTGTCAAACTTCAGTAGCGGTACGACCCAATAAAGTGAAGATACTGTTGTTGTTTTTTCCCCTTTACGTGATTACACAGAGGGGGGGTAATAATCGAGTTTAATTGTCATGGGAATATTTATTTCTAGGTCTGTAAAAACCCTTGGGACAGATTAAATCAATAAATGATTGAATTGCCCAGCATTATCGTTGAGTCAAAATTAGCTGTGTGATTATCACCATTGTCGGGAAGGTACGGTTCATCACTAAAGTATTAAGTGTGTCCTCGTTGCTTACTGAATGAATCAGATGTAAATGAGTAGTTTGTGTCTTATAACTCCTTGAACGACTGAGGCGTATTCAGTTTGTGGGTTGATTCAAGTAAGACAAAATAGATAGAAACAGGGGTTCCTGAAGAATATGAACATGGCATGTTTAGTGCCAAGTCTTTTGACACAAGCCAAAATCTTCATTGGAACAAGGAAACGGTAAAATGTCTCTCTTTTTGCAAGACTGGGAACACTTTAGAAAAGGAACCTGTCAGTTGGAGCCCATGTCGATGGTTCTCCATCGACATGGGCTCCCACTTCCCAGGGACAGAGGCTAGACTTAGCCAGAGGTCTCTTCCTAGCTGTCCGGTTAGACTGCACTGTCACCTCCGGTGTAGGCCCTGCACAGGCTCTTCGTTCTCTGGGTACCTCTCCTGGACCCTCTGTACCCACACCTCTGACTGATGGCTGGTCCAGGGTTGGGGCCGCTCTGGGTGAACAGTCCCAGCAGGGACTTCAGAAGGCACCGTCAAACCGCGGTGTCCCTGCTCCCAGGCCGCTCCAGCTCTCATGCCCTCTTTAAGCAGTCAGCTGCATTCTGCTCATCGTCCTTCAGAACGAGACAGCACCCCCTGGTGGAGGTTTGGGAGAATGTCCCCCAGGTCACACTACAGGGCCTTGACAGAGACACCAGGGCTCTGTTCAACGCCTCATCCACCATTCGGCTCTCCTGGAGGACATCCACACCCATGTAGTAATACACCTGGTAAGATACACACAGATTTGTTATACTTGTGTGGTGATGCACCTGTAGCAACACCTGCATTCCTGTTTGCCTGTCACAAACAGAAACACAGTGAGACATTGTTTCACTAGACATTCTGTTTTTCCACCCACACACACACCGTATGTCTACACACCCGATCTGACAGCTGTCGTAGTGTTTGCAGTGTGTCGTCAAACGGCAGAACAATCCCCACTCACCTGTCCCATCTCCAGGTGTGTGTGTGTGTGTGGTGGACAGGTGAAAACTAAGCACCTTCTCCAAGTCCGCCTTGGACTCAGTCAGGTTATGTCTGTCGGTGAGCCCTCCCTGACCCTGTTTGGCCCTCTCCAGGTCCCTCACATAGGCCATCATGTTGATCGGAGTATACACATGTCCTTTTATGTACGTACATTTTGTGTGTATCCTGTGATTGTCATGCATCTCTCCCTGAGAGTGTCATGTTCTCTTGGCTTAGATGAACTATTTGGTTTAGTGACATTGACATTAGTGAATAACAATAGTGTCAAGTGTGTTTAAACTAAGTTGAACATTGTGCTTAGACGTGTCAGGGCTACTGCGGTAGGCCTACTGTACCTTGGTGCGGGTTCAGTAGACCTGCCGGTTGAGTTCAGGGTCAGGCAGCAAGTTGGGAGCCATGTTACAGATCCCTGTGGACGTCTTGTGTTTCCTCAGCAGATGGAGAACCTTGGCCAGCCTGTTCAGGATGAACACATTGACCGTGGCTAGTTTTATGCCCTGCAGTCAAGCAGTCAATATTACGTTCTCTTTTACATTAACGTCAATAATGACCGGGGATGCTCTCTTGTAAAACCTGGCAGGTGCATAAAAACCTACGAGACGCCACTAGAGGTTATGAAAAGTTTTCAACCCCACACAAGGGTGACTAGAATATAACCCCTCTCAGGAGCTGGCGCCAAGTCTATAGCCCTTTATATTTGTTCAGGAAGCAGGCAGATAAATGAGCTCTTATTTCAGCTAAGCATTATACAAATGTGTCATAAGGCTTTACTGCTGTGGCTTTACTGCTTGTTCTAGTGCTCGGTAATCACTCACGGCTAGGGCTGTGGGGGAAAGGGGGGGCAGGTAGGAAGATACTGAATGATGAATCCATACACTTAGACACATCACTCATCTTGTGGGTTCATATAAAGAATGAACGAGAAAGCAATAATCATTTATAAATGTTTTCCTTTCCTATACTGAACAAAAAAATATAAACTCAACATGCAACAATTTCAACATTTTTATTGATTTACAATTACATATGAGGAAATCAGGCAATTTAATTTAATTCATTATGCCCTAAATCTATGGATTTCACATGGCTGGGAATAAAGATATGCATCTGTTGGTCACAGATACCTTAAAAAAATAAAATAAAAAGGTCTGCACTGCACAATGGGCCTCAGGATCTCGTCACGGTTTCTGTGCATTCAAATTTCCATTGATAAAATGCAATTGTTTGTTGTCCATCGCTTATTCCTGCCCATACCATAACCCCACCGCCACCATGGGGCACTCTGTTCACATCAGCAAACCACTCGCCCACATGACGCCATACAAGTGGTCTGCTTTTGTGAGGCCAGTTGGACATACTGCCAAATTCTCTAAAACTACATTGGAGGTGGCTTATGGTAGAGAAATTAACATTAAATTCGCTGGCACCTGCTCTGGTGGACATTCCTGCAGTCAGCATGCCAATTGCACACTCCCTTAAAACTTGTGGCATTGTGTTGTGTGACAAAACTACGCATTTTAGAGTGTCCTTTTATTGTCCTCCGCACAAGGTGCACCTGTGAAATTATCTTTTTTAGTCAGCTTCTTGATATGCCACATCTGTCAGGTGGATGGATTATCTTGGCAAATGAGAAATGCTCACTAACAGGGATGTAAACAAATTTGTGCACACCATTTATATGGAAAATGTCTGGGATCTTTTATTTCAGCTCATGTAACATGGGACCAACACCATGACATTTTATATTCCTGTTCAGTGTACAGTATATGCATACCTTTCTGACATGTTTTCTCTGACTTCAGGGTCTCTGTGAGCAGCTTCAGTCCTTTATTGTAGTGAGACTGTCTGGAGTCCTGGTCCTTTTTCAATATCTAGTCTACAAGGAAAGATTGATTTGCTTTACAGTATTCTTACACATTAACTTGGTGATATTATCGACTTTGAAGCATTCAGGACTCAAGACACAATTTCCCTTATAGATTGTTGCTATTTTGAAATATCATCTTCTTTTCTTCTGTGATATATGAATATCATATTATAGGGATGGGCATAGATAGGCCTGCCCTACCAGGCATCAGCCTGGACTCCGCCTGAGTCGCCTCACCATAAGCTGGGACACCTTCTCTACGCACTCCCCTGCATCCAGCTTTCTCTGGTGCTCATGAAGGCCTCCTTGGCCTATTCCAGGTGGTTCAAACGGACACAATAATGGAGGTACCTGTGATGTCGTGTATTAATCATCGTACCAACTGAGGTACTTTATCATTCCAGTTCCACGTTTACTCCAGCACTACTTGAGCTACCGAACAACAACATGTGCGTACGCCTATGTTTTTAGAGAAGTTCAATGAACAATATCAGACATCCCAACCTCCATTCTTAACCATAAGATCTATGTATGTTACAGTACCCAGACTCTGCGCCCAGGGAGTCCACCTTCAACTGGGTATCCCTCCTCCACAGCTCCCCCAGCCCACTGGGCTCACAGTTCAGGTTAAGGTCCAGGTGGATGTGGCCTGGGATGTACTCCCTGCACTCGGTGAGGGACTTGATGTCCTCCTGTGTGTTGGCTTCCTTCATGGCTTCCTCCTAATGATTTATTTCCTATTTAACCAGGTATTTCATTGAGAATGCATCATTTTTATAGTAACGGCCTGAGATTTCTGTCCCCTTTACACTACTTCAAACTGGCAGAGTCAACTGACTGACTGACTGGCTGTTGTCTTCTTCCCCCAGGGACAGACATGTAATACAGATTGGGTTAGGGACTAGGGGAGGGGAAGGAATAAGGAATGGCATGCAGTTCTGTACTGTCTATCTCATTGGAAATAGGACATATTTCAGATGCTTATATATATACACTGCTCAAAAAAATAAAGGGAGCACTAAAATAACACATCCTAGATCTGAATGAATGAAATATTCTTATTAAATACTTTTTTCTTTACATAGTTGAATGTGCGGACAACAAAATCACACAAATTATCAATGGAAATCAAATTTATCAACCCATGGAGGTCTGGATTTGGAGTGACACTCAAAATTAAAGTGGAAAACCACACTACAGGCTGATCCAACTTTGATGTAATGTCCTTAAAACAAGTCAAAATGAGGCTCAGTAGTGTGTGTGGCCTCCACGTGCCTGTATGACCTCCCTACAACGCCTGGGCATGCTCCTGATGAGGTGGCGGATGGTCTCCTGAGGGATCTCCTCCCAGACCTGGACTAAAGCATCCGACAACTCCTGGACAGTCTGTGGTGCAACGTGGCGTTGGTGGATGGAGCGAGACATGATGTAGCTGGCTAACATAATTGCAGAATGGTTTTCTAATGATCAATTAGCCTTTTAAAATGCTAATCTTTTAGATTAGCTAACACAACGTGCCATTGGAACATAGGAGTGATGGTTGCTGATAATGGGCCTCTGTACGCCTATGTAGATATTCCATTTAAAAAAAATTACATTAACAATGTCTTCACTGTATTTATGATCAATTTGATGTTATTTTAATGGACGAAAAATGTGCTTTTCTTTAAAAAAAACAAGGACATTTCTAAGTGACCCCAAACTCTTGAACGGCAGTGTATGTTTGTAAACTCACCGTTTAAAAGTACCATAGTGATTGAGTGTCCATATAGCTATACCATGATATTTGCATTGCTACTAAGTAAAACTCCAATTGGTCCCCACTATTCCACCTCCTCATCCCGAGTTGGGTTGTCATCCCAGTGACCGGCAGACTACCCCCGACTACCCCGGAACCCATGGCCCCCGAGAGCACGGGACCCATTTGAAAAGAGCACACAGCTAGTGCCACCCACAGAATAGAAGCGGATCAGCCGCCAAAAGCATTTCCATCGCCCTCATTTAACAATTAATATGTGTAATAACGTAGGTAGTTTATGCAAAGGATTGTTACCACTTATCAGTATTGCCATTCCAAAAAATTACATTTTGACAAGCAATTATTATTTTAGCAAAAAATTGTTGTGATTCATCCTATACTGTTCTAAACGTCTTTACTCCCTAGCAACAGTTATGGGATGCACACACACACATACATACATACATACATACATACATACATACATACATACATACATACATACATACATACATACATACATACATACATACACACACACACACACACACACACACACACACACACACACACACACACACACACACACACACACACACACACACACACACACACACACACACACATACACACATACATACACACATACATACATACATACATACATACATACATACATACATACATACATACATACACAAACACTCATACACACTCAACCCCTTTCCTCCACAAACAACCATACACTTCAGATGCTCAACAGTTGTTCCATCCCAGAGCCCAACTCAAGAAAGGCCTAGATTTACAACTGCATATACAGTTGCAGCTGTATGAGAAGGCATGAGATTCTTTGCAAAGAAACCCTTTGACTTGGCATGTACACTGAGATGAAGAACAGTGTGCAGATCCTCCAACTGTCAATAGACATGATAATCTCTCAACACTGATAATATTTTTCTTGTATTACGATCTGTCCAGTATAAATTAGGAGTTTTTTCTTCTTCTTATGATATACCACCAGTTGTTTTCTCAACCATTTATGTGAGATTCCTCTTCTCACCACCAGAGGGTGAACATGCATTAACATACTGTGTGACAAACTCAGATTGACTGTGTTCTGTGTTAACACAACACTGTTGACGTGAAACTGAAACATCTGACTATAGCGATGAATTCATGTTAAAAGTGATAAAATAGTTTAGATTATATTTAGGAAGTTCTCTTTTATCCTTTAATTTCTTCAAGAGCAGGAATTGTGATCTTTGCGAACCCTTTGAGACAATAGTACAATTTGTAATAGTACCATTTCTAAGAGGCCAAGGTTGTAAAGTGTGTTAACAGACATCACATCGGAGCCCTTTCTCTCCTGGTCAGACATGTTATCTTTAGTCAGACTCCACCTCTACCGCCAAATGGTTGTGCTCACCTCAGCTGGAAAATCTGAGTCTATTGTGTTTTTTTTCCCATCTTATTCTTGCCTTCCCTTTTCTGTTCTTTTTCCCTCCATAAATGACTTTAACAGGAGGGAATCCACCATTGTGATGCTGCTTGGTGACATCATCAGCCCAGAACAAGGACCATAAATGACTTTAACAGGAGGGAATCCACCATTCTACAGCTGCTTGGTGACGTCATCAGCCCAGAACAAGGACCATAAATGACTTTAACAGGAGGGAATCCACCATTCTACAGCTGCTTGGTGACGTCATCAGCCCAGAACAAGGACCATAAATGACTTTAACAGGAGGGAATCCACCATTCTACAGCTGCTTGGTGACGTCATCAGCCCAGAACAAGGACCATAAATGACTTTAACAGGAGGGAATCCACCATTCTACAGCTGCTTGGTGACGTCATCAGCCCAGAACAAGGACCATAAATGACTTTAACAGGAGGGAATCCACCATTCTACAGCTACTTGGTGACGTCATCAGCCCAGAACAAGGACCATAAATGACTTTAACAGGAGGGAATCCACCATTCTACAGCTGCTTGGTGACGTCATCAGCCCAGAACAAGGACCATAAATGACTTTAACAGGAGGGAATCCACCATTCTACAGCTGCTTGGTGACGTCATCAGCCCAGAACAAGGACCATAAATGACTTTAACAGGAGGGAATCCACCATTGTGATGCTGCTTGGTGACGTCATCAGCCCAGAACAAGGACCATAAATGACTTTAACAGGAGGGAATCCACCATTGTGATGCTGCTTGGTGACGTCATCAGCCCAGAACAAGGACCATAAATGACTTTAACAGGAGGGAAACCACCATTGTGATGCTGCTTGGTGACATCATCAGCCCAGAACAAGGACCATAAATGACTTTAACAGGAGGGAATCCACCATTGTGATGCTGCTTGGTGACGTCATCAGCCCAGAACAAGGACCATAAATGACTTTAACAGGAGGGAATCCACCATTGTGATGCTGCTTGGTGACGTCATCAGCCCAGAACAAGGACCATAAATGACTTTAACAGGAGGGAAACCACCATTGTGATGCTGCTTGGTGACGTCATCAGCCCAGAACAAGGATCATAAATGACTTTAACAGGAGGGAATCCACCATTGTGATGCTGCTTGGTGACGTCATCAGCCCAGAACAAGGATCATAAATGACTTTAACAGGAGGGAATCCACCATTGTGATGCTGCTTGGTGACTTTAACAGGAGGGAATCCACCATTGTGATGCTGCTTGGTGACATCATCAGCCCAGAACAAGGACCATAAATGACTTTAACAGGAGGGAATCCACCATTGTGATGCTGCTTGGTGACGTCATCAGCCCAGAACAAGGACCATAAATGACTTTAACAGGAGGGAATCCACCATTGTGATGCTGCTTGGTGACATCATCAGCCCAGAACAAGGACCAGGGAGAACACCAAGGTGAGTGTTGACAGAGAGAGAGAATCTCGATCGCATGCTCATGTCCTCTCTCTCCTCGGCCTCCATCTCAATACCCTTTGGATGAGAAAGTCAAAGTCCCCTCCGATGGTTTTGACAAGGAGGCGAGGAGAGAGGACGCAAGGAGTTTCAGAGAGGATGAGCGGAAGGAGGAAGAGGAAGGAAGAGGGATAGAAGGGATGGGGAAGGATGGGAACCCACGTCCCACTGGGCACAGAAGTCAATTCAACGTCTATTCCACATTGCTTCAATGTCATTTCTTTGAAATGACGTGGGAAAAACGTTGATTCAACCAGTGTTTGCCCAGAGACATGTGTGCATGAAGTCATTCTGAAGTCAGTTTGATCCTTAGTCTGTCATGTAACTGGATCATTTGTGTACTGTAGCGATCTGCTGTAATTTACCTGTTATTAGTCTGTTGAACAGATGTGCATGAAGTCATTTCTGTTCCTTACTTAGTTGTGTAATCTGACAGAGACAGCGTTTTCCTGGGTTTCTAAATGTATGTCTGTGTTGTACAGTTGTAAAACCTCAAAGGTACAGCTTTTTTGGTGGGCAGATTTGTGACGGTGTGGGGTTGAATTGTACACTTTTACATGTTCTAATTTCTTTGTACTTTCCATCGTATTCACCCGTCCTCGAGTGCCAGTGCAATTGCTAAAATTGCACATTATAGTTTTTGAGTCATCAGTACAGTTTTAACATTAGATTATATACTTCATCAGCCCCAAAGTGGCCTCCTACAAACCGAGACAAATGGGAAGGGCAGAGGATAGGAGAGATGGTAACCCAGAATTGTCCAAACTCGGTCCTCGGTATCCCAAGGGTTGTAAAGTTTTGGTTTTTGCCCTACACAGCTGGTTGAAATGATCAAAGCTTGATGATTTTGATTATTTCAATCAGCTGCGTATTGGAGGATTATGACGTGTGTCCAACATACTGTAAATGTTAATGACCGATGTTGGGAAACTAAGCCCCAGTTATCAATCATATTAATAACTAGGTCTGTCCTGACTACACACACACACACACACACACACACACACACACACACACACACACAGCTCTCCAGAGGCACTGGCAGATTAGAGATATAAAGGTCTCTCTAGTGCCAACTGGCTCGCTGCCTGTTCGTGGACTGGACCTTTAAGTTTTAGTACCTAAACGTGTCCATTAAGAAAGACTCGTTATCACTTTCCATTGCAAAACATTTTGCCATGGTGTGCTCTAATGAATACCACCATGTTGAGGAATAGGCACTGAACTGCCTAAACACCTCACCCACAAAATGTTGGGCAGTGGGTGTTGTAGGAAGATATGTAGCTATAGCTAGTGGCATGAAGTCATCTGGCCAGCAGCTGTGTGTGCTTTGTGTGCGCACAAATACTGCACATTTGTGGGTGTAGCCCATTTGTGTGAGTGCACACATTCTTGTGATTGAGAGATGTGATTTGATGGTCCGATTTAGTGTGGCATTTATGGTCCGATTTTAGTATGGCATATCAGAGGGTGAAGAGAAAGATCCAGATGAATGACTGAGTCAGTCTTAAATTACATTGAAATACTGTATGTCCCACTAGATTACACCCAGTTCACCCTCTCTCCCACACCGTATCAAATTGCTGTACATTTTCAGCAAAACAATTACAGTAAAGCTACTGTAATTTGCTTGTTAACATATTTTGAAGTGTGCCTTGTAAATGGCTAGCCACATTTTTTTGCATCCCGTTAGTGAGAATGCTATACCAATTGAACTAATATGTGATAGTAGTGCCTTAACGGGTTCATTTGTATAGGGGACAGATCACTGTGGCAGCAAGTCTTAAATCTTTACTGGTTGACTATTTTGCCATTTGGTGTGTTTTGCCAGTTTGGAAGCATTTGTTTAGGCCTGTAGCAGTACAATTGATATAAATATGCTGTAATATACACATACCTAGCAGCCAACCTGCTTGCACCAATCCCATGTATTAAAGTAAAATATCAATATTAGGATTACAGTAGCATTTACTTTCTTACAGTATAGTAGGCCAATTTTGCGGTATTGTACTGTATCTTTGCTCTGGTATTACAGTAACAGAAAGCTGGTGGTAAGTTACTGTGAATAGTGCAGTAACATACTTTGCACTAGCCAGAGATGCAACAAAAGGTATCTTGTTACAAACACAAAATGCCTTGAAGACCAATGTTGTCCTTGTCGACGACAACATTCTCTGTTGTTATGTTGCAGATGAAACATAAAAGTCATTTTTCAACTAGTTTGTGACCAGAATAAGAAGTCATGCTGATGTCTTTTCAACCAGGTTTTGCCCACTGGGATGTATTTTGTCATTTGCATTTCATTGGCCTGAAGTTGAATTAATGTATTTTGTAATACTACAATAAAATTGCAAGTAAGCCTGTTTAACTACAACAAAACTCTGTCACTGTTACAGAAATGTTCTAGTTGCTTTGACTGTGATATTTTTCTTTTTTGATCAACCTTAGTTTAATGCACTGACACATACTGGAAACATAAAAAGAGAAGAAAATAAATGATACATTTGCATAATGTGGGCATGCAGGACACGACAGAACAGTAACATATATTTGACGGTCAGAATCTACTTAAAATTTCTCGTTGTCATTGTCTATGTCTCAACTGCTCAGATTTCCTTACCAACTACAACGGAGCACACGAGTGATAGCAAAGGCATGTTCGCGCCTCTGTCCCTTATATTACAGAGGGACATTAACTAATTGGTCATCAATCTCAAACATTTTAAGAGGATATCGAAATTAGACAGTAGTTGGATAATGACATTTTTTTATTTATTCATCTCTAAACGGTAAAGTTTTGCTTAATCCTAATAAATGTGGTAATATTCAAACAACATTTTTATAATCAGCACCGTCCATAATCCTGAGGAGATTGATGCGGACAGAGGTTTTTTTCTTAAAAGAAAAGTAACAGCAATGTAGTATGTGTAAAGAGGCAATAAATAGACAATAAAATTATATATTTTTAAAAGTTGTCTTGTCTTATCATTCCTTCAACAAACATTGTTAGAAAACTGTGTTTTTGTCAAATCTCTTCCTCTTCTTTGCAACTGCACACGTGTTTGAGTGAGGGACATGGAGAATGAGCAAGAGAGAAATGGGAGAAACGTTGCATTGTTCACCAAGGGAGGGAGGTGTCTGTTGAATGGGTTTGAACCTGAAAAGAAAGGAGAGTTAAAAAAGGATTTAATTTGCTGTACAAACGTATATTATTTAAAGTGCTGCTGTTTCAATTGGACATAGTTACACTACACTTAGAAGAAATGGTTCTTCGGCTGTCCCCATAGTTCTACCCGGAACCAAAAGGGTTCTACATGGAACCAAAAAAGGTTCTCCTTTTTAGGTTCTAGATAGCAAGAAAGGGGCTAAGAGTGTAAGATCAGGCAATCATGGGCAGCTGAATATCATGTATCTTGAGGAATCCAGTCTCAGTGAGACCTGATGCAGAGAAAAAACATGAATGATCATCAGCATAGCTGTACAAACCTAGCTCTTACAAAGCTGGTTAGAAGGATTCAATACACATTGAAGATAAGAGGATCAAACGGAGAAAAAAAAACACACTAAACTTTTGCACACTAAACTTAGTCAATGACTATGGATTTAAGGAGGAGTGGTTCTGCTCTCTCCTTTCACTGCGATGCGGAGGAATAGGTCACTGGTAACTTGGCCAAGTACTTGCTATAGAGGTCATTGACATGTTTCAAGAACTGTAAGGAAGGAAACAAATCATGATTAACCATTATCTAAGGTCTTCACTAAGTCAGACTTAGCATAGCAAGGACATTGACTATGTTGTCCCTCAGCAATCTGGCAGTCAGGCTGACATTCGGAGAGATATAGACAGCAAAATACAGACTATTTACATTTCTTAGTCAGCAGGCTGGATAACTACTGTACTCCCGTTTGTTCCCTCCTCCAATCTTCCATCAAAGCTAGAAGATCCCTGAAAAAAAAAGAGAATTGAAATTGAAAAAAGCAGTTGAGAGTTGTAATGTTAGAATTAATGTTGAATGAATGTTGGTGGGGAGCAGACAGGCAAAATGTATTGGATTGCCAAATACAAAATACACAAATATATAAGGATCCAACCACCTCTCTCTCTCGCTTGCTCATTTACGCACAAAACTAATACATCAAAATCAATTAATCAATGTTTTTCTCTCTCTCCATGAAAACGTACTATGTCCATGGAGAATTAGCCAGTGAGCTAACGTTAGCTAGCTAAAATTAGCCCCCCCCAAAATTCCTTAACGTTCTTCTCCCCAACAAAACATCACATTACTTACAAAAGTAAAACATGAATGAAGGTGAACAGGGACTACCACTTAGCAGTAAAATCTTGTCGAAGTTTAGAGTAATTGTCATTTGTTTTCCAGCACTGTTGTTGTGTAGCCTACAGGGCGATCTCTGTCCAAACTGTTGTATGGTATTTTGACCAGTTCACTTGAACAAGCAGGCTGCCTGCACACAGATCTTATTGCTCCATGTGAAGAACAGATTCCAAACCAAGTTTTAGCTGGAACTGATATGCCTACCTCTTTATTTAGCTACTGAAATAAAAATACAATTACGACACACATTATGTTAGTTGCTTAAAAGCTTTAAGGAAAAATATACTGGTAATATTTCCACTGTAAAATTCAGGTGTAATAATTTTTAAATTATTGATGGAAATACATGTAATGAAAAATGGGGTTTTGTAAAAACCTGGTGGACTGTAATAGACTATAATACATTACATACTGAAGGCCTACGTGGTATTTGTCAAATTCTCAAAACAAATTGAGTTCGTCATAATAGAACATCAAACAAGCATTCAGTAGAACAGAAGAAAATGTGCCGCACAATAAACGGTGCAATTTACTAACACAGACGAAGGATTACCATTAGAAGCAAACACACACAGCAAGCTACCAGACACCATTAACTAAACAACCATTATGTCATTGTACTGCAGTTTTATTGTGGATAATATTCTTACATTCTGGTAGCCTAGAACAAATGTTATGGAAGTGAATGTGCACTTTGCAATGGGGTGGACCGCAACAAAGAAAAACACTGCCATAGCCTGTAGTAAAAGCAAAAGCATTTATAGCATCGGAGACTCTCTAAATTAGGGACCATCTCTGATCTCTATAGGACCTCAGAGACTGTCACAGATTTGAGCTTTTATTGACCTAGCAAATTCGATGACTTGGAGGTGAAATATATCAAATGCATTTATTTTTTGAAATTAGTATTTCAACACCTGCCGAATAAAAACCTCAAATGGCCCTACTCCTGAAAAAGTTAAACAGCCAGACAGGGCCGCTACTAGCCTTTAGGGGGCCCTAAGTGAGATTTGGTTGGGGGGGCCATGCCAAATAGTGTCCCCCGGCCAAATAGTGTCCCCCTCTAAGTCACAATGGGATTCAATGAGTTCTAGCTTCTGTTGCTAGAACTTGCAACATTCTGACCGGATTACGTAATGAACCAAACTGTCCGTTGCTATGCTGGTTGCTTGGCTCTATTTTACCACATAGCGGTTGCGAAGGAAGGAGAATGCGGGCAGTTTTAGTTCTATTTCACCCCATAAACGCTTGCTCAGTCCACACAAAATTATTACCTCAGAATTGCTCTCCAGGGACGGTGTTTTTGACAGTGACAACCTGCCTACTACCTGCTGCTTCAGAGGGCCGAAACCACTGAAAAGATAACACTTTCTTTACCATATATTTGTCTTTTATATAAGTCCATATTGTTGAATAGGAATAAATAATTGAACCTCTATGGGATCAGTGACCCCCCAAGGGACGTTTGAGCTAACGTGCGCTAATGTGATTAGCATGATACTGTACTTAACAAGAACATTTCCCAAGACATAGACATATCTGATATGGGCAGAAAGCTTAAATTCTTGTTAATCTCACTGCGCTGTCCAATTTACAGTAGCTATTACAGTGAAAGAATACCATGCTATTGTTTAAGGAGAGTGCACAGTTATGAACTTGAAAATGTATTAATAAACCAATTTGGCACATTTGGGCAGACTTGATACATTTTGAACAGAAATACAATGGTTCATTGGATCAGTCGGAAACTTTGCACATACAATGCTGCCATCTAGTGGCCAAAATATAAATTGTGCCTAAACTGGAATAATACATTGTGGCTTTTCTCTTGCATTTCAAAAGTTGAGTTTGAGAGGGTGAAGACTGGCTGAAGCCCATCAACGTTGTTTCACCATGGCACATGATCGGTAAGTGTCCACATTAAAATGTTGTAATGGTTTCTTTATTTGACCACAGCAGAGTTCAATATTATAGAATGTGTGTGTCAGTATCCTTACACATATGAAAATCTGCATACTGTATGACACAGATACAAGGTTATTCTGTTATTCTGTCACCAATGGTTTGTTTTATTTACATTTACATTTAAGTCATTTAGCAGACGCTCTTATCCAGAGCGACTTATTTTTTACATTTTTTTTTCTCCATGGTACATAATCAGATATATTTCAATATCTTACATTGTTATTGCTTTTCTACCTCCTCCTCCAGATTTGGTGAATGGACCAACAAGGACCCTCAAGACTGCCAATGGCAAGTCCCTTGATTGGTTCCAAGAAGGGTGGGAGAACAACCTGAAGGTAATTATTTTTGCACACAGCAGTAGAATCCATGCCGAGTACGGACGGGAGCCGCAGCTGTTGACTGACGCAAAAAAATGTGATAGTATATACAAGTATTGCATATACTGTAGTCTTTCAAATTTGAGATTGACTTAATGTTGTTGTTTGTCTATTGCCATTTTTGTATAACGTACTTTCAGATCAATGAAACCCCACCTGATGTGATGGAAGTTGTCGAACCAGATCAGAACACGTTCGAGTACTACCTTCAGGCACGGACTGAGGAGGAGGTTTTTGACCAGGTAAAAATGATTGCCCGCTGTTCATTTATTTTCTTGCCCTCCAAGAGAAATGTAAGAAATGTATTTGTAACATGAAATATAATTGCATGTATTCCTGTCATCAATCAAGGTGAGACTGAACATGGACAAGGCGCAGGAGAAACAGAAGGAGAGTTACTGGAGCAGAATCAATAAGGGGACCAAGTGCTACGACATCCGAGCGAATTCATGGTTTGGAAGAAGGACGAAAGGAAGGCCAGACCTGGGAAATCTTGCTGCTTTTTCTCTCCTAGCTGAGGTCCCCATCTGTTAACGTGAATGTAAAAAATCTTGATAATAACTATATGCATTTGCACACAAAATAACCCGAAGCTAGTTTTAGTTTCCCTAACACTGATATTTTTCTCTTTGTCTTCCTAGGGTTACCTCGGTGGAAGCCAACAATCTTCTACAGTTGGACGGTCGACCACTGGAAGCACTGCCGCCCTACACGTCGGTGAAGCCCAATAGACAAAGTATGTTAAGCTTTGGTTGACATTTGAGAAAGCAAGAAATGGTAGTTAAGCTTATAAAAATATACCTCTTCAATTTACTTCTCCAAATGACTTTAGGATCATTGACTGTCCGAGCCCACCAGGAGGTAACCCATCCACCAGAACCAGTGAGTTTGGATCAGTCTGATTTGAAAAAAAAAGAAAAAAAGTCTGATTCTCTGTGATCTGAGTCCGAGGGGGACCAGCTTGAGGTAGGCTATACCTTCCAAATGTGTTGAAAAGTACATATCTCCCATTTATAACACGGCACTAATCCTTACAATTTTCTCGCAGTAAAGTGTAACCTGTGTGCTTGCTTGTTTATGTCTCTGTCTCCTACCCTGTTCCCTTTAACTCTGCTCCTGTTCTCCGGGACCTAGGGGTTCTGCCCAACATCCAGACGTGGATCCACCTGATGTCCTCCGTTACCAACCACCCTCCAACTTTTCATTACATCATGTACAGCTACTGTTGTTGTCATTATCTGCTAAGAAAGAGCAAGAAAACTATCATACTGGGCACATAAAATTTGAGAAACACAGATTATCTAAAAACACTAGCACTGCAAACACTCGGAACAAAGAGAGCAGCCGTGCCTGGACTGTGCAGTCTCCCTCTTTAAGTCCCCCATTCTGAGACTGACTGCCTGCTGAGAACAAGTGACAGGCAGAACCTCCCACCCACACAGCAACCACTGCTATATTCCACACAGCAGAATTCAGTATTTTACTCTATGATTGCCATGTGAGTGCACAACAAATCTGTGAAAAAATATTAATGACACAACTGCACCAAAAACGATCAAAGTTTATGTAATAAAAATCTGAAATATTGTCGGGTTGGTTTCTCAGCTATTTCATAAGGTGTTCATTATTGTAAGTTGTATGGTATCCTTTGATGGTATTTATTTGTTCCACATTATTCATTGTTGTATCCCAGGACCTACAATAGATACATATATATTCAACCACAAGGTTTATACTAATGAGATATGCCAGACAGAAAAAAATGATCATAATAGAGGATGACTGAATTTATATTATTTCAGTGTAGAAAAGGGAAGGACAGGTTAAAATATTAACATGACAGCCAGACAAGCCAATGAATCAAACGGATTTGCATATGAATGGGGCGGAAATTAGCTGACTTCCTGATCTGTAAGGTAAGTACCTTTAATGTGTCAAAAAGATTACCCTTTTTTTTTCGCCATTCCCGAAATGTAGCAATGGTTAAGACATGGATTTCATGCTGTAAGATTAACAAGGTACCCAAAAGTTGTTCGAATTAATGTTTCCATTTTATTAGCTTAACAAAACTTGTTAAACAGCGAAATTGTCGCAGAAATCAGCCTTGTTTGCACAGCGACGATGAAAAGAACGTAATTTAGACTAATGATCTCCAACACTCTAATCATTAGGTCATCCCACAGTTGATATAGCAACGGACGCTAACAGTTTATCGAATCCCATTGTGACGTGGAGGGGGGCATTATTTGGCCGGGGGACATTATTTGGCATGACAGGCCCCCCACATCGCTACAAAACATTTTACTGGCCCCCCTCTTGACAGTGGAGAGAGAATGTTTTAAAATACATTCCCAGCAATTCTCCACATTTTGCCATGGGGCGTAGAGAGTGTTGCAGTTTTAAAGGTCCAGTGCAGTCAAAAACTTGATTTTCTTGCGTTTAAAATTTATTTCCACATTATGAGGTTAGAATAATACTGCGCCACTCAGGAGGCCCCATCTGTAGTACTGCGGTGTGGTGCAGTGTCTTAGACCTCTGCGCCACTCAGGAGGCCCCATCTGTAGTATTGCGGTGTGGTGCAGTGTCTTAGACCTCTGCGCCACTCAGGAGGCCCCATCTGTAGTACTGCGGTGTGGTGCAGTGTCTTAGACCTCTGCGCCACTCAGGAGGCTCCATCCACACAGTTTTTAATGCTTATAAATTGCCTTGCACAAAGTATCAAAATACTAAAATACTACTTAAACAGGACTCTTAAACAATTATTATTATTTTTTTTTTTTTATCACAGAAACAATGAGGAAAATATGGAAAAATAAATAAATAATGAAATGTTAATTATATAAAGCAGCCCTTTTAATCATCTGCCAGAGAGTAGCCACAATCGTCCCGAGCCCCGAGTAATACATCTGGGCCAGATAACTCACACCGGAATCGTCCCGAGCCCCTAGTAATACATCTGGGCCAGATAACTTACACCGGAATCGTCCCGAGCCCCTAGTAATACATCTGGGCCAGATAACTCACACCGGAATCGTCCCGAGCCCCTAGTAATACATCTGGGCCAGATAACTCACACCGGAATCGTCCCGAGCCCCTAGTAATACATCTGGGCCAGATAACTCACACCGGAATCGTCCCGAGCCCCTAGTAATACATCTGGGCCAGATAACTTACACCAGAATCGTCCCGAGCCCCTAGTAATACATCTGGGCCAGATAACTTACACCAGAATCGTCCCGAGCCCCTAGTAATACATCTGGGCCAGATAACTTACACCAGAATCGTCCCGAGCCCCTAGTAATACATCTGGGCCAGATAACTCTCACACCGGAATCGTCCCGAGCCCCTAGTAATACATCTGGGCCAGATAACTTACACCAGAATCGTTCCGAGCTCATTCCCCGCATCCTAGCCGTAAGTAATACTGCCGAGGGTGGACAAGACTCGGGCCACATGCCGTCGGCCGAGTCTGACTCTCAGCCGGAATCGGCCCAGATCCACTGTGCTAGCTGGGTCGACGGAGAGACCTAAGGTTTAGCTAGTTCGCTACAAAGTCCAGATGGTAATTCTAGTAATTCAATGTATTTAAGGTAGCTAGCTAGGTAATTTGAAAAATTCTAAACAAGAATGCACATAAGAAATACAGGATATCAAACTAAAAAAGGCTATAATATCTACTTGACAGGTTACTGCATGGTGAAATATGCTTCGAGGGATGACGCCAAAGCTTGCGACAGGATGTGTAGTTCTGTATGATAGCCACAATAGTGGCTAATTAGTGTTTCATTTTTGTGGGACAATTACAGACAAATATATTGATATAAGTTATCTTGTCCGAGAGAGATTTGCACGGTTATCAATACGTCACTCCAGGGTAAGCCTACACGAAACACAGACCTTATATGAAGTAGTTAAAAATCTCAAACGCAAAAAAAATGAATGGTGAAAAAACGATTGGAACTACTTTCGAGTTTCACCGCTAGGTTTTATGGGTATTATGACTCATACTGTGGTACTCAATAAAGATGTTTTACAGTAGGCTACTTATGGCAGCTAAGTTGTGCGCTCCCTTCTCTCTGCGGCTGTCAATGTCATCAGGCAGGTAGAATCTGGACTCCTGGATTCAGCTCTCTGTTGCATATTTCAAGAATAGCATAACTAATTACTAGCCTTACCCAGAAAGGACTATTCCATGGTGAGAACTGAAGCAAAACCAATCGTCTGGACTACAGATAAGTGCTATTATTTCATAGGTTTAAGCGACTCTTTTTTTCTTAGAAAGCTTCACATTATTATAGATATACCTCCACCGAGAAGCAATGTACTTTTGACCAATTCCAGTGAGAATTTAACATAATACAGCCCAGTGAAAGTGTATTTATTTCAGCTGATGGGCACATCAATTCAACCCACTAAGCAATTGACTTTAGGCAACATCTTTTGGACATATTTTTGGGTGCGATTAGAACCGGCCTTGATTTAGGCCAAATATAGACATCTATGTTTCGCAAGTTTGGACAGTACAGTACAGTAGAGAACAGCAGATTACAGTAAAGTAAAGTTTGGACAGTACAGTACAGTAGAGAACAGCAGATTACAGAAAAGTAAAGTTTGGACAGCACAGTACAGTACAGTAGAGAACAGCAGATTACAGTAAAGTAAAGTTTGGACAGCACGGTACACAGTAAAAATGACGATATTTTGGAGATTTCATTTTCAAATAACCGAAAGTGAGCGATTGTAATCTGAATAATGGCCAAAATAATATTTATAAAGGCCAAAATATTTATTTCCGTTTTTAGAGGGAGAGAAACCAAAAGCCCACCGTGCCTATTTTTTGGAAAAGGACATCCCGTCCGGCCAAACCCTCCCCTAACCCGGACAATTGTGCACTGCCCTATGGGACTCCCAAACATGGGACTCCCAAACACTACAGTGCCTGGATTCAAACCAGGCACTGTAGTGACGCCTCTTGCACGAAGATGCAGTGCCTTAGACCACTGTGCCAATCAGGAGCCATGACTAATATGACCAATATATATTGTCCTACTAACATCACCTCCTAGAAACGTGTTTCTTTCAGAATTCACAGGGTTAATAAGAATACTTTTGCCCTTCCACTTGTTAAAGGTTCACATTTATATATTTTTTAATCAACTTGTATATTTGAGTTTAACCACAATATTTGTTTATTATTTGTTCTGTCTTTTCTAGTGGATTAAACTGAAATTGCAACCAAGTTTCTATGGTTTGTTTAAAAAAAGAACGATATTTTGGAGATGATTTGGTTTTCAAATAACCGAATGTGAGCGAGAAAAAGGTCATTCTTAAACATGAGGTGAGACATTCTTACTAATAGTGTAAAT
This sequence comes from Oncorhynchus gorbuscha, assembly GCF_021184085.1. Lineage (NCBI taxonomy): Eukaryota > Metazoa > Chordata > Actinopteri > Salmoniformes > Salmonidae > Oncorhynchus > Oncorhynchus gorbuscha. The sequence goes on from NC_060178.1 coordinate 47,943,373, forward strand.
ACAGTCAGTTTGTTATTTAGAATGATTTCTGTTTTTAGAGGGAGAGAAACCAAAAGCCCACCATCGCTTCATAAACCTTTTTTGTAAGAACATAGTATGTGGGATTGATTTGAAGAAATGTAGCTTAATTAATTTGATTAATATTATGTTTATATTCCAAGAACAACTAAGAACTAAACCCTCAGATTTCTGTTCGGAAAATATAACGCTGTACAACATGACCTTTAGGCAAGTCAGTTAAGAACAAATTCTTATTTACAATGACGGACTACACTGGCCAAACCTGGACAACGCTAGGCCAATTGTGTGCCGCCCTAAGGGACTCCCAATCATGCCCGGTTGTGATACAGCCAACCTAACTAAGACATACATTTTATGATACAATTCTCCCCATACCCCCCTTCTTGGCAAGAGTCCATTGTCCTGCTAATAGCCCATAATGGCGCTGTACAACGTGACCGGTCGGGAGTAGGCTACAGTACTACAGTAAGACCAAAATAATCATAACATTTCCACACCCTAATTGTAGTCTAACCTATACCCAAACGGAGATTCAGTGAAAATAAAAAAATCTGGTTCATTTATCAAGACCAGTCCCCATGCTCGTCTCAGAACAGCGCTATCTTGACCTCTGAATGCCGTCTTTTCCCCCTTCCACTTGTCTCTTCCAATAATTTTGAAAGAGTATTTTCTAGTAAGCAACAATTTGTTTACCTTCATTAGCCTACTTTGTTCCAATATTTCTGTCATTCAGTGATATTTATTCCCATAGTAATTCGTTATGGATCCATATGGAATATGCGCAAGAGACGGTGGTAATAACCAAAACATTTCCAAAACATTTCTTTATTAAAGAATATCAGAAAGAATCTTTATCCTTATTGATTTTGATCCAAAGCAATGAATGAGTGAGTCACTCAGCTTTATGTAAGTGCCAAGGCACCATCAACTATAAGAATATCATGGAATATAATTGAACATTTTAGTTTCTCTGGGTATAAAAACCTTAGTGTTACTGACGAGTAGAAACAAAAAAACGGTGTATTTTTCCTGGGGTGTGCGTGCAGGACAGAGGAATAGCAATTCTTAAACTATTGTTCTAAATTCAATCACCTTATTCATCCTCATCATTCAGTTCATTGAAATTATTATTTTTATTTTATTTTAATTTTTACCCCTTTTTTCTCCCCAATTTCGTGGTATCCAATTGTTTTAGTTGCTACTATCTTGTCTCTTCGCTACAACTCCCGTACGGGCTCGGGAGAGACTAAGGTTGAAAGTCCTTCGTCCTCCGATACACAACCCAACCAGATCGCTGGCGCTGCATTACAGAGCCCTTAACCACTGCGCCACCCGGGAGGCAAAATTACATTTTGAAGTTGTGCACAATTATCAGTTTCTATTTGGTTTATGTCGCGCATTAATAATAATAATAATATATGCCATTTAGCAGATGCTTTTATCCAAAGCGACTTACAGTCATTCATTGTCAGTTGGTGACATATTAGCGCCTTGGGACCCAGAAGCATAATCAGTGCTCTAACTCCCCCTTGCGCTGGTCTAGAGCAATGAAGCAGTGACGCAGGGTACCGTACTAAACCACAAATTTCCTCTGAATCCCGCAGCATAATCTCAAAACGTTTAGTTGAGCAACCACTGTACCGTATTGTACTGTACACTGTCTTCTGTGTTCTACTATGCTCTACTGTACTAAACTGTGCTGTACTGTACAGTGATGTTCCAACTTGTGAATCATACCCGAGGTCTATGATTAGTTCAAATTTGGATCTGGCCCGCAACAGCCAAATTTGTACTTATTTGGGGGCGGGATACATTAGAATAATACCCAGCATGCTTTGCAAGTAAAACAAATACATGTTCATTTTTGTAATTCAGTAGATGGTCTAATCCAGAGTGCCTTACAGTCAGTGCATTCAACTAAGCTAAATAAACAACAACATATCAGTCATAGCAATAAACCACATCTGTAACCGTTACTCAGAATGTTATTCTATTTGAAATGGTCTGTTGGTTTGGTCTGTTGTATAGACTATTCTGAAAATAATTGCTGCACGTTTCAAAGGTTTTGAAAAAGCTAACATAAGTGCAAATAGATGGAAGCATTCTTCAATTGGGTTCTCTTTGATATTAAGTATAAAAGTGATTTTTGTTATACTTGAGAATGTATAGTAGTTCAAATTTGGACATATGATCAATTATGGAAAAATATTTTTTTCAATATCCTGTAGATTACATAGTTTCAACGTTTGGAAAATAGGTCTTGTAAACCTTTAATTCAGCATCTGAAATGCACTTGATGTCAAAGTTCTGGAACGTCATTTTGCATACTGGGAATAGGCTATAACAGCGCACTAACTTCACCATATCGACGTGTTTCCAATGGTAATAGGTTATGTTCTACATCCATGAGCTCAGCAGCAGTATAGTCTATTAATGTTTCCCAGTGTTCGGCATATTTAAAAAAAACTATAAAAGGACCTGGTGCATTATTTATCCGATTATCTCTCTGGCGCATTGATTGTGGAGGAGTTGTGTAGGTCATAGGATGCCAGACATTACACTTAGAGATTTCTGTTATTGCAGTTTAACAGACAAGGATATCCAAGAAACACAGCTGAGGACGTAGTGTACTTTTGATTTAACAAAGAACGGAAGATTATGGATGAAGGCACAGTTTCCAACGACTCTGTTCCAGATTTAAAAGATTTGGAGGTGAAAATCGGACGGAAGACACCGGAGGGTTTGCTAAAGTGGATGCGGGAAGAGGCGTCAACGCAACGCGGAGATGTCAAGTTGAACTCGCCGGAGACCAAAGACGGAGACATCACAGAGAGGAAGAGCCTAGATGAGAAGATTCGAAAACTAAAAGTCGATATGGTAAGGATTTGTATGGGGGCTATGCCTTTTGTAGGCCTATCTATATAGTTATATACCTGTTGTTTTATTTTGCTGCTTAGAAAGATTATGAGCAGGCTCCAACAGTTGCTCTGCTTTTGGCATGTAATATTAAATATCCCCTAATAACTCAGAAGTATATTGTTCGTGGTCAGTAGGCCTACGGTGAACAGTATATTTATTACTGTTCATCTTAGTCCTAAATCCTCTTCCTGAAAATAAGGCATCCATCCAATCAATAATTCAGCTAGTCTTTAACCTAACGTCACCTGCGTGGAGACCCCAAATACGTTTTCAGGGTAAACGGAAGTTAGGTTGTAAATACTGTATCCCTGAAACCTGGAAACAATCCGTTTTATTACGACTGAGGAGAGTGGCGCTTCACCATGCAAACAGCGGCAGTTGGCTGAAGTTGCAAGGAAATAAAACATAACTTGGCCCTTGGGCTACAGACCTACATACCGCTATGAACCATGAAGTTGTGGTTCTATTCATTCTTGCTGACAGGTCATGATTGTTTGAGACCTGACCTGTTAATAGGTCCAAGGATGGAGTTTTATTCCTGGTGAATTACTATTCTATTAGATAATGGCAAACATCTGTCATTCTATTTAAATTACAATCGAACTGTCGATTACTTAGCCTATTTCTCCCAAGCCTATTTACAGGCCTGGCCAGCCATCTTTCATTGATAGGATACATTTCTGGTTTACCACAACAGATGCCATCACAGCTCTCCCCCCGGTGCAATTACAGGACTCCAGCGGAGAATTTTGGGCTTGCTGTTGTTTTCCCCTGTCTTGCATTCCTATGGTAAGGGGCCAGGGTTCCGGTCCTATAGTTTTGCTTCGGTACTGCAGTTTATCTGACGCCCGGTCCAAAAATACCATTTCCATACAAGGCCACATGGAGAAGGCAGATTTGGAAATTCCTAATAAGACATTTTGGTCATCACTTTTGTGCGTAAAATATCAATTGAACTATTCAAATAATTGTCTCCGAGGCCGATTTGTTTTTCTTCATCACTCACAGCTGAAGATATTTTAAATTCATCCAATGTCTGCCATGTTTTTGGATGACGTCGTCGTTGCTCGCGCTTCTCCCTGTGCGCACTGAGTGCAAGTGCGCATGTGATGTTGGCCTGTATAAACCGGATGCCAGTGGACCAATGATATATAAACCCTGATTGTTGATGCTATGTATTGGCCAATGACAGGCTTTTAAGCTACTGGTCGGCCATATTGGCACTCCTCTGAAAATCAGTCCTCCATAGGAATGAATGGATTTCTACAGTATTTCAATTGAATGTTTCAAAGACAAAATTACATGTAACATTAGTCCTTAGTACTTTCAAAAAAATATATACTTTCATGATTTTTTTATACATGTATATATATATATTTAAAAAAATAAAAATATTTTATCTGTATTTTTTTATTTGTATGTTTAGCTCCCATAATGTAACGTAAAAGTATTCAGTATCTAGATTAAACATGGCAAAAACAAATTTAGAAATTATACTGAACAAAAATATAAACGCTGCATGCAACAATTTCAACATTTTTTCAGTTCATTTCAGGAAATCAGTCAATTTAAATAAATTCAAAAGGCCCTGATCTATGGATTTCACATGTCTAGATAGGGCGCAGCCGTGGGGAGCAAGGCACAACCAATCAGGATGAGTTTTTCACCACAAAGGGGCTTTATTACAGACAGAAATGCTCCTCAGTTTCATCAGCTGTCCGGGTGACTGCCAGGTGAAGAAGCCAGATGTGGAGGTCCTGGTCTGTCTTGGTTACATGTGGTTTGTGGTGGTGAGGCCGGTTGGAAGTACCTCCAAATGATCTAAAATGATGTTGGAGGCTTATGGTAGAGAAATTAAGAGTAAATTCATTGGCAACGGCTCTGGTGGACATTCCTGCAGTCAGCATGCCAATTGCACACTCCCTCAAAACTTGAGACATCTGTGGCATGGTGTTGTGTAACAAAACTACATATTTTAGAGTGGTCTTTTATTGTCCCCAGCACAAGGTGCACTAGCTTCTTGATATGCCAAACCTGTCAGGTAGATGGATTATCTTGGTGAATGAGAAATGCTCACAAACAGGGATTATAAGAACATTTGTGCACAACATTTGAGAGAAAGAATTATTTTGTGCATATGGAACATTTCTGTGATATTTTATTTCAGCTCATGAAACATGGGACCAACACATTACATGTTGCGTTTAGATTTTTGTTGAGTGTGTATTTACAGTACCAGTCAAAAGTTTGGACACACCTACTCATTCAATGGTTTTTATTTATTTTACATTGTAGAGTAATAGTGAAGACATCAAAACTATGAAATAACACATATGGAATCACATAGTAACCAAAAAAGTGTTAAACAAATCAAAATATATTTTATAATTCAGACTCTTCAAAGTAGCCTTGATGACAACTTTGCACACTCTTGGCATTCACTCAACCAGCTTCATGAGGAATGCGTAGTCACTTTAACTCTACCTACATGTACATATTACCTCAATTACCGACTAATTGGTGGCCCCGCACATTGACTCTGTACCGGTACACCCTGTATATAGCCTCCACATTGACTCTGTACCGGTACCCCCTGTATATAGTCTCCACATTGACTCTGTACCGGTACCCTCTGTATATAGTCTTCACATTGACTCTGTACCGGTACCCCCTGTATATAGCCTCCACATTGACTCTGTACTGGTACCCCCTGTATATAGTCTCCACATTGACTCTGTACCGGTACCCTCTGTATATAGTCTCCACATTGACTCTGTACTGGTACCCCCTGTATATAGCCTCCACATTGACTCTGTACTGGTACCCCTGTATATAGCCTCCACATTGACTCTGTACCGGTACCCCCTGTATATAGTCTTCACATTGACTCTGTACCGGTACCCCCTGTATATAGCCTCCACATTGACTCTGTACTGGTACCCCCTGTATATAGCCTCCACATTGACTCTGTACTGGTACCCCCTGTATATAGCCTCCACATTGACTCTGTACTGGTACCCCCTGTATATAGCCTCCACATTGACTCTGTACTGGTACCCCTGTATATAGCCTCCACATTGACTCTGTACCGGTACCCTCTGTATATAGTCTTCACATTGACTCTGTACTGGTACCCCTGTATATAGCCTCCACATTGACTCTGTACTGGTACCCCCTGTATATAGCCTCCACATTGACTCTGTACCGGTACCCCCTGTATATAGCCTCCACATTGACTCTGTACCGGTACCCCCTGTGTATAGCCTCCACATTGACTCTGTACCGGTACCCTCTGTATATAGTCTTCACATTGACTCTGTACCGGTTCCCCCTGTATATAGCCTCCACATTGACTCTGTACTGTGTTCCCCCCTGTATATAGTCTTCACATTGACTCTGTACCGGTACCCCCTGTATATAGCCTCCACATTGACTCTGTACCGGTTCCCCCTGTATATAGCCTCCACATTGACTCTGTACTGTGTTCCCCCCTGTATATAGTCTTCACATTGACTCTGTACCGGTACCCCCTGTATATAGCCTCCACATTGACTCTGTACCAGTACCCCCTGTATATAGCCTCCACATTGACTCTGTACCGGTACCCCCTGTATATAGTCTCCACATTGACTCTGTACCGGTACCCCCTGTATATAGCCTCCACATTGACTCTGTACTGGTACCCCCTGTATATAGCCTCCACATTGACTCTGTACTGGTAGTCTTCCCCTGTATATAGCCTCCACATTGACTCTGTACTGGTACCCTCTGTATATAGCCTCCACATTGACTCTGTACCGGTACCCCCTGTATATAGCCTCCACATTGACTCTGTACTGGTACCCCCTGTATATAGCCTCCACATTGACTCTGTACCGGTACCCCCTGTATATAGCCTCCACATTGACTCTGTACTGGTCCCCCCTGTATATAGTCTTCACATTGACTCTGTACCGGTACCCCCTGTATATAGCCTCCACATTGACTCTGTACCGGTACCCCCTGTATATAGCCTCCACATTGACTCTGTACCGGTACCCCCTGTATATAGTCTTCACATTGACTCTGTACCGGTACCCCCTGTATATAGCCTCCACATTGACTCTGTACCGGTACCCCCTGTATATAGCCTCCACATTGACTCTGTACTGGTACCCCCTGTATATAGCCTCCACATTGACTCTGTACCGGTACCCTCTGTATATAGCCTCCACATTGACTGTACCGGTACCCCCTGTATATAGCCTCCACATTGACTGAACCGGTACACCCTGTATATAGCCTCCACATTGACTGTACCGGTACCCTCTGTATATAGTCTTCACATTGACTGTACCGGTACCCTCTGTATATAGCCTCCACATTGACTCTGTACCGGTACCCCCTGTATATAGCCTCCACATTGACTGTACCGGTACCCTCTGTATATAGCCTCCACATTGACTCTGAACCGGTACCCCCTGTATATAGCCTCCACATTGACTGAACCGGTACACCCTGTATATAGCCTCCACATTGACTGTACCGGTACCCTCTGTATATAGCCTCCACATTGACTCTGTACCGGTACCCCCTGTATATAGCCTCCACATTGACTGAACCGGTACCCCCTGTATATAGCCTCCACATTGACTGAACCGGTACTCCCTGTATATAGCCTCCACATTGACTGAACCGGTACCCCCTGTATATAGCCTCCACATTGACTGTACCGGTACCCTCTGTATATAGCCTCGCTATTGTTATTTTGTTATTTTGTTATTACTGCTGCTCTTTAATTATGTTACTTTTATTTTTTTACTTCACACTTCTTTTCTTAAAACTGCATTGTTGGTTAAAAGGGCTTGTAAGGACAAAGAAATTGATAGCCGTGCCATATAGATTGCAAAATAGTTGGAAAGACATTTTTGACTTACCGATTCCATGGCACATGGTTTATGAACCGATATGCAAAACGACACCTGATTCAAAACTTAGGATTTTTACATTTAAATTATTCTACACAATTTTTGCAACCAACAGAATGTTATCTATATGGGGGATACTATTATGACACAAGGCAAGACCCAGATGCATCCACAGGAGGCAGTTGGTTGGAGTCTTATAATAGTTATTAATCCAATTGGGTAAGGCAAGATAATGATCATGGACAGGCAAAAGGGTCAACACCAGTTCAGAGTCCAACAGGTACCGAAGGGCAGGCAGAATCAAGGTCAGGGCAGGCAGAATCAAGGTCAGGGCAGGCAGAATCAAGGTCAGGGCAGGCAGAATCAAGGTCAGGGCAGACAGAATCAAGGTCAGGGCAGACAGAATCAAGGTCAGGGCAGGCAGAATCAAGGTCAGGGCAGGCAGAATCAAGGTCAGGGCAGGCAGAATCAAGGTCAGGGCAGGCAGAATCAAGGTCAGGGCAGGCAGAATCAAGGTCAGGGCAGGCAGAATCAAGGTCAGGGCAGGCAGAATCAAGGTCAGGGCAGGCAGAATCAAGGTCAGCGCAGGCAGAATCAAGGTCAGCACAGGCAGAATCAAGGTCAGCGCAGGCAGAATCAAGGTCAGCGCAGGCAGAATCAAGGTCAGGGCAGGCAGAATCAAGGTCAGGGCAGGCAGAATCAAGGTCAGGCAGGCAGAATCAAGGTCAGCGCAGGCAGAATCAAGGTCAGGGCAGGCAGAATCAAGGTCAGCGCAGGCAGAATCAAGGTCAGGGCAGGCAGGATGATAAAGCTGTTGGGAAAGTAGCCCAGAGTCAGGCAGGGGTCAAAACTGGGAAGATTATCAAAAAGAGAAGAGCAAAAGGAGTACAGGAAAAACACACTGGTTGACTTGACAAACATACAAGACGAACTGGCACTGAGAGACATGAAACACAGGGATAAAAACACTGGGGAGAATAAGCGACACCTGGAAGGGGGTGGAGACAATCACAGGAACAGGTGAAACAGATCAGGGTGTGACAGATACAACCTTCCCAGCTCTGCAGATTTTGCTGCAAAGAGGCAGAATCATTAGATCAGTACTGTCCATACAGCTGTGACAAGTCCAGGAAAAATTGCAATATTTTCCTGAAGCTAACCCTGCAGATAGCATTATTGGGCGATCTGAAAAGTCATAGTCAATCGATCAATAACATAATATTTTTAGCAAAAATGAGACTCGATCTGCTCTAACAGGTACAGATAGCGCTAAAGCTAAAATCAAATTGTAATTAACTTGTAAATAAATTATCATAATAGTCATGGGAGCCTGGGAGCTGATAAACGTGACATCTACATCCAACAAGAGTTGGACAAAGCGATACAATAGCTAGAACCTTCTCATCGTGGATCTGGTAGGACAAAAAAAGCACGACATTGACTGGCCAATTTGATCATTTCCCTCAGGTTCCACTGTAGGTTACAGGACGACATGTTGTGTGGACTAAAACAACATAAAACCATGTGTATCATAAAGCACGATCAAATTAATTAGCCAGCTACAGTAATTTTGAAAAACATTGAGAAATAGTTTGGTAGATTTTTTGTCAAATTAGCCAGTTATCTACCTTTGATAAGTAGATAGCTAAAACAAAAATCGACATGCACTACAGAGGGCTGCATTGGTCCACTAATAGAGGACTAGTTAAGGCTCAATGTTTAAAAAATATATATTTTTTAATGGTGCTGCAGCCCCCTCAGTACCCCTACCTCCCATGGCTGTGCTCTTTCTTGACCCTGCTGCTCCTTCTGAATAGTATCATCTAATCTGTTTTAAACAGCCAGTGAAATGGGTGAATTTAAGATCTTGTTCAAATGCACAGATTGCTTTATATGTAAAAAAAACTACTGGTAGTTCGAAAATGTGGTGTCATATTTCTGTCATGCTGCTTTGTTGACAACTTCAACCACCCTGCGCCCCGGGTATTCAACCAATTAGTGGCCACCACTGGTTCTGACAGCACATCAATGTGGCATTGGAAAGCTTTTACACAAAAGGCCCCGATGGATGTGTCCTTCTATAAACCGAAACAAGACACATTTGGCGCCTTGGTTTGAATTGAAAACACACAAAGCAGTTTACATATACAAAGGATCTTAATTTGATCAATCTTTCGTTGCAGAGAGTTTTCCTGCACCACAGGAAAAGCAAATTTGCAGTTATGCAAGGCTATATTAACAGTATTGCACTTTTCATGTGGCCAGATTTTTGGCAGCTAATAGCCTAATCAAAGATCAAGCAACATTATAAACATTATAAAACTAAACCTTCAAATCCTGTTGCTGCAGGATTTTTTTGCTTCAACAATACTGGTCAAATTAACATCATAAAATGCCATATGTTGTAGGAAATGTACCCATAACAATCCAGTCTATAATGTTAATCCCAACTTTCTTGCTTTGCCAGCAATATAGTCAATAGGCCTACTTAAAGGGAATAGACAGGCATTGTATGATTTGAGTGCTGATGGTACTTTACACAGTGCTGACATGGTGGACCAATAGTGAGTGGTTTGATCAAACTAAATAGGGAGGGTTTGGAGGTTAGAGGGCATGAAGAGGGTCATAAATCTATGGGTGGCCAGCATCACATAACAACCCCTTGATTTCATCAGCTCTACTGAGCCAGAGGATGCAGACAGAGGATGCAGACAGAGGATGCAGACAGAGGATGCAGACAGAGGATGCAGACAGAGGATGTGTCCTAAATGACATCCTTTCCCTACATAGTGTACTATTTCTAACCAGAGCTCCGGTCAAAAGTAGTGCACTATATAGTGAAAGGATGCCATTTGGGATGCACTATATAGGGAAAGGATGCCATTTGGGATGCAGCCAGAGGCTCGAGTGATTAAGAGCTAGCGTACCTCTTAGCCAGTACAGGGCTGGGCTGCTCTGTGTTGGACCTGTATTTCATCTCTCTAAGCGGGGCTGGGTAGCAGGAGAACAGAGGGGTACCGGACATTGCACTCTCATCAGAATTCTGCGTACACAGAATAGGCTACACACATGTCTGCTTGCACATGCTCTGTCACACTCTCACCTTCTCACTGGCGACGGTGTCCTTTGTCGCCATTTTTCACCTATGCTCCTGCCCGCTGAGTGTCTTTTCACACAAACACGCACACGCACACGCACACTCCCACTCATAGGGGGGTAGCGCTGTCCTATGTTGCATTTTCTCACCTTCTCTAACTGCCCTCTGATTATATGCCCGGATTTAACGCAGGGAGCCGGCTGTCACTGAATCTCACCTGTCTCACTGCATGTGTGCGTGCCTGCTCGGGCATGTGCGTGGACAGAACACATGGATGGATGGACAATCATTGAGGACTCACCAGATACTACCATCAGAGCAGAGTGAGAACTGCTAACACTTTAACACGGGGCTCTGTTATGAGCAGACAGCTAGGGACTCTTTCCTTAATAAAGACTATTCTTTTATTTAGCCCAAGTATCAGAGAGACTCCTAAAAGTCTCTCCATGATGGATTTCAGTTAAACACTCTGAAATGGCCTGTTTCCACGGTAGGATTATAAATGCGGTGTGTGTCTGTCTGTCCGTCCGTCCGTCCGTGTAACCCTCTCCCACAGAGATGAAGCGTCTGTCTGTTTCGTTTGGAGGTCACAGGGAGGCTAGCTAGGACAGTAAGAGAATACCACTCCATAAATATTTACATTCCTACGTGCGAACTTTCTGTTATGTCTCAATAATTTAGACACAACACGAGCGATCTATTACCATGTGAGTCTTTTTTCCCACTTCAGTCCAATAGTTATTTTGAACGTACGTCATCAATATATAATAATATAATAATATAATAATATATGCCATTTTTTGTTGTTGATTCTATCCAATGTGTCAGTTGATTGTTATTGTTCAGACACAAATGTCAAACAAGTTGAGACAGACTGGAAGGTGAAGACAGACCGAGACGCAGATCATTCTCAGAGTCTGGTCTGAGACTGTTATGTCCTCAGTGTCAGGCTGTCGGATTACTGTCGGAACTACTTTCCCTCCAGACGGTCCACAGCTGCTGCCGAATCTCAGCTGTCTTTCTGAACAGCTTTATTGAGTTAAAGTTAACGGACGCTCCGTCCTCAATGACGGGCAGCCAGCTCCCTGTCATAGGGACTAAGACATATAGACGAGCCTCTTGTCTATATATCAGACAGCTACGTAGCTGCCTGTTTGGCTTCGACTGTATTTTCAGTCTGGAGCTCAACTGTAATCAAATAAACAATACTTATTTCGACGTTTATGTCCACGTATAGGCTACTGTCTGCCGACTGTACCTGTGTGTGTCCTATTAAAATGACCTGTGAATGTGAATGCTACAAAGCGTTGTCGTAGCCCAGTGGATGACTCACTCCCTGCCTCTCCCTCTCACTGTCTGCTGCTGTGCAGATGGAAGTCACAGGGGAGAGACGGTCTGCAGGCAGATTAAACAGATTAAACAGCCATATCCCTAATAGATACGGGAGTTTATCAAGACGGAGTTTGTTTTCACTTTTTTTTTTGTGGATCTGTGTATTCTAAGGGAAATGTGTGTCTCTAATATGGTTGTACATTTGACAGGAGGTTAGAAAGTGCAGGTCGTTTCCCACTTCATTTTGTGGGCAGTGGGCACATAGGCAGACCTGGCTCTTAAGAGAAGACAGGCTCTGGCGGCCGCTCTCCATAACAAGGCCATGCTCACTGAGTCTGTATATAGTCAAAGCTTTCCTTCATTTTGGGTCAGTCACAGTGGTCAGGTATTCTGCTACTGAGTATTCTCTGTTTAGGGACAAATGACATTCCAGTTTGCTCTTTTTTGTTGTTGATTCTATCCAATGTGTCAAGTAATTATCTTTTTGTTTTCTCATCATTTGGTTGGGTCTAATTGTGTTGCTGTGCTGGGGCTCTGTGGGGTCTGTTTGTGTCTGTGAACAGAGTCCCAGTACCAGTTGGCTGAGGGGACTATTCTCCAGGTTCAAATCAAATCAAATCCAATTTTATTTGTCACATACACATGGTTAGCAGATGTTAATGCGAGTGTAGCGAAATGCTTGTGCTTCTAGTTCCGACAATGCAGTGATAACCAACAAGTAATCTAACTAACAATTCCAAAACTACTGTCTTATACACAGTGTAAGGGGATAAGGAATATGTACATAAGAATATATGAATGAGTGATGGTACAGAGCAGCATACAGTAGATGGTATCGAGTACAGTATATACATATGAGATGAGTGTGTAGACAAAGTAAACAAAGTGGCATAGTTAAAGTGGCTGGTGATACATGTATTACATAAGGATGCAGTCGATGATGTAGAGTACAGTATATACATATGCATATGAGATGAATAATGTAGGGTAAGTAACATTATATAAGGTAGCATTGTTTAAAGTGGCTAGTGTTATATTTACATCATTTCCCATCAATTCCCATTATTAAAATGGCTGGAGTTGGGTCAGTGTCAATGACAGTGTGTTGGCAGCAGCCACTCAATGCTAGTGGTGGCTGTTTAACAGTCTGATGGCCTTGAGATAGAAGCTGTTTTTCAGTCTCTCGGTCCCAGCTTTGATGCACCTGTACTGACCTCGCCTTCTGGATGATAGCGGGGTGAACAGGCAGTGGTTCGGGTGGTTGATGTCCTTGATGATCTTTATGGCCTTCCTGTAACATCGGGTGGTGTAGGTGTCCTGGAGGGCAGGTAGTTTGCCCCCGGTGATGCGTTGTGCAGTCCTCACTACCCTCTGGAGAGCCTTACGGTTGAGGGCGGAGCAGTTGCCGTACCAGGCGGTGATACAGCCCGCCAGGATGCTCTCGATTGTGTATCTGTAGAAGTTTGTGAGTGCTTTTGGTGACAAGCTGAATTTCTTCAGCCTCCTGAGGTTGAAGAGGCGCTGCTGCGCCTTCTTCACGACGCTGTCAGTGTGAGTGGACCAATTCAGTTTGTTTGTGATGTGTATGCCGAGGAACTTAAAATTAGCTACCCTCTCCACTACTGTTCCATCGATGTGGATAGGGGGGTGTTCCCTCTGCTGTTTCCTGAAGTCCACAATCACCTCCTTAGTTTTGTTGACGTTGAGTGTGAGGTTATTTTCCTGACACCACACTCCGAGGGCCCTCACCTCCTCCCTGTAGGCCGTTTCGTCGTTGTTGGTAATCAAGCCTACCACTGTTGTGTCGTCCGCAAACTTGATGATTGAGTTGGAGGCGTGCGTGGCCACGCAGTCGTGGGTGAACAGGGAGTACAGGGGAGGGCTCAGAACGCACCCTTGTGGGGCCCCCGTGTTGAGGATCAGCGGGGAGGAGATGTTGTTGCCTACCCTCACCACCTGGGGGCGGCTCGTCAGGAAGTCCAGTATCCAGTTGCACAGGGCGGGGTCGAGACCCAGGGTCTCAAGCTTGATGACGAGCTTGGAGGGTACTATGGTGTTGAATGCCGAGCTGTAGCCGATGAACAGCATTCTCACATAGGTATTCCTCTTGTCCAGGTGGGTTAGGGCAGTGTGCAGTGTGGTTGAGATTGCATCGTCTGTGGACCTATTTGGGCGGTAAGCAAATTGGAGTGGGTCTAGGGTGTCAGGTAGGGTGGAGGTGATATGGTCCTTGACTAGTCTCTCAAAGCACTTCATGATGACGGAAGTGAGTGCTACGGGGCGGTAGTCGTTTAGCTCAGTTACCTTAGCTTTCTTGGGAACAGGAACAATGGTGGCCCTCTTGAAGCATGTGGGAACAGCAGACTGGTATAGGGATTGATTGAATATGTCCGTAAACACACCGGCCAGCTGGTCTGCGCATGCTCTGAGGGCGCGGCTGGGGATGCCGTCTGGGCCTGCAGCCTTGCGAGGGTTAACACGTTTAAATGTCTTACTCACCTCGGCTGCAGTGAAGGAGAGACCGCATGTTTTCGTTGCAGGCCGTGTCAGTGGCACTGTATTGTCCTCAAAGCGGGCAAAAAAGTCTGCCTGGGAGCAAGACATCCTGGTCCGTGACTGGGCTGGGTTTCTTCTTGTAGTCCGTGATTGACTGTAGACCCTGCCACATGCCTCTTGTGTCTGAGCCATTGAATTGAGATTCCACTTTGTCTCTGTACTGACGCTTAGCTTGTTTAATAGCCTTGCGGAGGGAATAGCTGCATTGTTTATATTCGGACATGTTACCAGACACCTTGCCCTGATTAAAAGCAGTGGTTCGCGCTTTCAGTTTCACGCGAATGCTGCCATCAATCCACGGTTTCTGGTTTGGGAATGTTTTTATCGTTGCTATGGGAACGACATCTTCAACGCACGTTCTAATGAACTCGCACACCGAATCAGCGTATTCGTCAATATTTCCATCTGACGCAATACGAAACATGTCCCAGTCCACGTGATGGAAGCAGTCTTGGAGTCTAGAGTCAGCTTGGTCTGACCAGCGTTGGACAGACCTCAGCGTGGGAGCCTCTTGTTTTAGTTTCTGCCTGTAGGCAGGGATCAGCAAAATGGAGTCGTGGTCAGCTTTCCCGAAAGGGGGGCGGGGCAGGGCCTTATATGCGTCGCGGAAGTTAGAGTAACAATGATCCAAGGTTTTACCACCCCTGGTTGCGCAATCGATATGCTGATAAAATTTAGGGAGTCTTGTTTTCAGATTAGCTTTGTTAAAATCCCCAGCTACAATGAATGCAGCCTCCGGATAAATGGTTTCCAGTTTGCAAAGAGTTAAATAAAGTTCGTTCAGAGCCATCGATGTGTCTGCTTGGGGGGGATATATACGGCTGTGATTATAATCGAAGAGAATTCTCTTGGAAGATAATGCGGTCTACATTTGATTGTGAGGAATTCTAAATCAGGTGAACAGAAGGATTTGAGTTCCTGTATGTTTCCTTCATCACACCATGTCCTGTTAGTCATGAGGCATACGCCCCCGCCACTCTTCTTACCAGAGAGATGTATGTTTCTGTCGGTGCGATGCGTGGAGAGACCAGTTGGCTGCACCGCCCTGGATAGCATCTTCCCAGTAAGCCATGTTTCCGTGAAGCAGAGAACGTTGCAGTCTCTGATGTCCTTCTGGAATGCCACCCTTGCTCGGATTTCGTCAACCTTGTTGTCGAGAGACTGGACATTGGCAAGAAGAATGCTGGGAAGTGGTGCGCGATGTGCCCTTTTTCGGAGTCTGACCAGAACACCGCCGCGTTTCCCTCTTTTTCGGAGTCGTTTCCTTGGGTCGCTGCATGCGATCCATTCCGTTGTCCTGTTTGTAAGGCAGAACACAGGATCCGCGTCGCGGAAAACATATTCTTGGTCGTACTGATGGTGAGTTGACGCTGATCTTAGATTCAGTAGTTCTTCTCGACTGTATGTAATGAAACCTAAGATGACCTGGGGTACTAATGTAAGAAATAACACGTAAAAAACACAAACTGCATAGTTTCCTAGGAACGCGAAGCGAGGCGGCCATCTCTGTTGGTGGGGGCTTTGTTATGGAAGATTTGAGAATCACTTCCTTTTTAGGTGGCTGAAAGAATCTAATTGCTCTTCTATATTTTGATCATTAGTGGGAATCTTCCTAATTCTGCTCTGCATGCATTATTTTGTGTTTTAAGTTGTACACGTAGGATGTTTTAGCAGAATTCTGCATGCAAAGTCTCAATTTGGTGTCTGTTCTATTTTGTGAACTCTTGGTTGGTGACTGGACCCTAGACCCCACAACCATAGGGGGAGATGGGTTCTAGAACTGATTCAAATATTTTTAGCCAGATCCTAATTGGGATGTCCAATTTGATGTTGCTTTTGATGGTGTAGAAGGCCCTTCTTGCCTTGTCTCTCAGATCGTTCACAGCTTTGTGGATGTTACCTGTGGTGCTGATGTTTAGGCCGAGGTAGGTATACTGTAGTTTTTCTCTTCCCTTTGTCTGTCTGAGAGAGCGAGAGAGAGATGGAAAGATAGGGTGACATTGTGCAGACCAGAAGGTTGGCTGTGGCGAGAGGCCTGTTCAGTCTCTAAGAGCCACTGGTTTTCACAGAGACGGAGCAAAAGAATGCGAGAGAGAGAGTGATGGCAGGACAGACCGACTCACAGGAAGCCAGAGTGTTTAGAAGGGAGAGAGTCGATGTATATCGAGGGGTGCAAGTCTGTGGAGACTGACATGTACTTTTCCATGTCAGAGAGAAAGTGGGAGGTATCGATAGAGGGAGAGAAAGAAACAGAGCGGAAGGGAGTATGCAAACAGATGGAACAGCGGGAGGGCTGGGTTGAGAGGTCACCCTTCTGCTGTATCTGAACGTGCTCTTCTTAGAAAGACATAGAGGGAGAGAGGTGGATGGAGTTAGATAGAGATAGTATCCCCCTGCTCAAGGATGTCCACTTCACTCTGTTTGCAGGACAATAGAGAAAGAGAGAGCGAGAGGATGTTTTTGCAGAATTCTGCATGCAGAGTCTCAATTTGGTGTTTGTTCCATTTTGTGAACACCCACCATATATATATATATATATATATATATATACACTGCTCAAATAAATAAAGGGCACACTAAAATAACACATCCTAGATCTGAATCAATGAAATATTCTTATTAAATACTTTTTTCTTTACATAGTTGAATGTGCTGACAACAAAATCACAAGAATTATCAATGGAAATCAAATGTATCAACCCATGGAGGTCTGGATTTGGAGTCACACTCAAAATTAAAGTGGAAAACCACACTACAGGCTGATCCAACTTTGATGTAATGTCCTTAAAACAAGTCCAAATGAGGCTCAGTAGTGTGTGTGGCCTCCACGTGCCTGTATGACCTCCCTACAATGCCTGGGCATGCTCCTGATGAGGTGGCGGATGGTTTCCTGAGGGATCTCCTCCCAGACCTGGACTAAAGCATCCGACAACTCCTGGACAGTCTATGGTGCAACGTGGTGTTTGTGGATGGAGCGAGACATGATGTCCCAGATGTGCTCAATTGGATTCAGGTCTGGGGAACGGGTGGGCCAGTCCATAGCATCAATGCCTTCCTCTTGCAGGTACTGCTGACACACTCCAGCCACATGAGGTCTAGCATTGTCTTGCATTAGGAGGAACCCAGGGCCAACCGCACCAGCATATGGTCTCACAAGGGGTCTGAGGATCTCATCTCGGTACCTAATGGCAGTCAGGCTACCTCTGGCGAGCACATGGAGGACTGTGCGGCCCCCCAAAGAAATGCCACCCCACACCATGACTGACCCTCCGCCAAACCGGTCATGCTGGAGGATGTTGCAGGCAGCAGAACGTTCTCCACGGCGTCTCCAGACTGTCACGTCTGTCACATGTGCACAGTGTGAACCTGCTTTCATCTGTGAAGAGCACAGGCCGCCAGTGACGAATTTGCCAATCTTGGTGTTCTCTGGCAAATGCCAAACGTCCTGCACGGTGTTGGGCTGTAAGCACAACCCCCACCTGTGGACGTCGGGCCCTCATACCACCCTCATGGAGTCTGTTTCTGACCGTTTGAGCAGACACATGCACATTTGTGGCCTGCTGGAGGTCATTTTGCAGGCCTCTGGCAGTGCTCCTCCTGCTCCTCCTTGCACAAAGGCGGAGGTAGCGGTCCTGCTGCTGGGTTGTTGCCCTCATACGGCCTCATCCACATCTCCTGATGTACTGGCCTGTCTCCTGGTAGCGCCCTCCATGCTCTGGACACTACATTGACAGACACAGCAAACCTTCTTGCCACAGCTCGCATTGATGTACCATCAGCAGCACCTATTCAACCTCAGGAGGCTGAAGAAATTCGGCTTGTCACCAAAAGCACTCACAAACTTCTACAGATGCACAATCAAGAGCATCCTGGCGGGCTGTATCACCGCCTGGTACGGCAACTGCTCCGCCCTCAACCGTAAGGCTCTCCAGAGGGTAGTGAGGACTGCACAACGCATCACCGGGGGCAAACTACCTGCCCTCCAGGACACCTACACCACCCGTTGTTACAGGAAGGCCATAAAGATCATCAAGGACATCAACCACCCGAACCACTGCCTGTTCACCCCGCTATCATCCAGAAGGCGAGGTCAGTACAGGTGCATCAAAGCTGGGACCGAGAGACTGAAAAACAGCTTCTATCTCAAGGCCATCAGACTGTTAAACAGCCACCACTAACATTGAGTGGCTGCTGCCAACACACTGTCATTGACACTGACCCAACTCCAGCCATTTTAATAATGGGAATTGATGGGAAATGATGTAAATATATCACTAGCCACTTTAAACAATGCTACCTTATATAATGTTACTTACCCTACATTATTCATCTCATATGCCTATGTATATACTGTACTCTACATCACCGACTGCATCCTTATGTAACACATGTATCACTAGCCACTTTAACTATGCCACTTTGTTTACTTTGTCTACACACTCATCTCATATGTATATACTGTACTCGATACCATCTACTGTATGCTGCTCTGTACCATCACTCATTCATATATCCTTATGTACATGTTCCTTATCCCCTTACACTGTGTATAAGACAGTAGTTTTGGAATTGTTAGTTAGATTACTTGTTGGTTATCACTGCATTGTCGGAACTAGAAGCACAAGCATTTCGCTACACTCGCATTAACATCTGCTAACCATGTGTATGTGACAAATAAAATTTGATTTGATTTGATTTGGATGAGCCGCACTACCTGAGCCACTTGTGTGGGTTGTAGACTCCGCCTCATGCTACCACTAGAGTGAAAGCACCGCCAGCATTCAAAAGTGACCAAAACATCAGCCAGGAAGCATAGGAACTGAGAAGTGGTCTGTGGTCATCAACTGTAGAACCACTCCTTTATTGGGGGTGTCTTGTTAATTGCCTATAATTTCCACCTGTTGTCTATTCCATTTGCACAACAGCATGTAAAATGTATTGTCAATCAGTGTTGCTTCCTAAGTGGACAGTTTGATTTCACAGAAGTGTGATTGACTTGGAGTTACATTGTGTTGTTTAAGTGTTGCCTTTATTTTTTGGAGCAGTGTATATATAAACGAATTGGCGACAGATATAGTGAAAGAGCCCATCCTCTTCAACATATATATCCATGAATGGGCGAGGGTACTAGAACAGTCTGCAGCACCCGGCCTTACTAGAATCTGAAGTCAAATGTTTACTGTTTGCTGATGATCTGGTGCTTCTGTCCCCAACCAAGGAGGGTCTACAGCAGCACCTAGATCTTCTGCACAGATTCTGTCAGACTTCGACCCCGAATCTCAGTAAGACAAAAATAATGGTGTTCCAAAAAAAGTCCACTTGCCAGGACCGTAATTACAAATTCCACATTGACCATAATTATGTTTACATGCACAGTAATAATTTGATATTAAACTGATTATGGCAGCAGGCAGATGATGCAATAGTCATGTAAACACCTTACTCTGCTTAATATTATTTGGCGTAAGGTCAAAATCGAAGTAAGCATAGGCCAATTAAAACACCTAATTATCTGAGCAATCTTTCTAATTATGAGGACATGTAAACACCTGAATCGGTGCACACGTGCTAGCACCAACCGAGCAAGCTTCCTCTTTAGCTTGAGCGAAGTGAGTTCAGAACATCTAAATGTATACGTCTTAGAAGTGGTTTTCATATACAAACTTTGTATGTCTGAACTCAGAATCAAATATGCTTCCCAAAAATAACAGGGTCGCTGTAGTAGAACGTTTATTTTGATTGGCCATTCTCTGCATTTATCAGAGTGCCTTATTTCAGATGTGTCCATGTAAACAGGATTATTAGGGAAGACATTCTTCTTGCAACGCATGTAAACGTTTCAATCAAACTATTATATTCATCTGATTATCCACAATAATCACATGGTTGTGTGCATTTAATCATACTCACTGTTGTGTAGAGCACAATAAGCTGTACCTACCTCGGCCTAAACATCAGCACTTCCACAAAGCTGTACATTTTTATTTTCATAGGCAAGTCAATTAAGAACAAATTCTTATTATACATGATGGCCTAGCAACAGGGTGTTAACTGTCTTCTTCAGGGGTAGATGACAGATTTTTACCTTGTCAGCTCGGGGATTTGATCTTGCAACCTGGTTACTGGCCCAATGCTCTAACCACGAGGCTACCTGTCGCTACAAGAGAAGGCAAGAAGGGCCTATGTCATCAAAAGGAACATACAATTTGAAACCCCAATTAGTATCTGGCTAAAAATACTTGAGTAGGTTATATATAACCCATTGCCCTCTATGGTTGTGATTTCTGGGGTCCGCTCACCAAACACGAACTCACAAAATGGGACAAACGCCAAATTGAGACTGCATGCAGAATTCTGCAAAAACATCCTCCGTATACAACGTAGAACACCATATAATACATGCAGAGCAGAATTAGGATGATTCCCATTAAGGATCAAAATCCGTTCAGTCAGCTGGTATTGGGACTCTGTTCACAAAAACACACAGACCCCACAGACCCCACAGAGCCCACAGACCCCACAGAGCCCCACAGAGCCCACAGAGCCCACAGAGCCCACAGAGCCCCACAGAGTCCCACAGAGCCCCACAGAGCCCACAGAGCCCACAGAGCCCCACAGAGCCCCACAGAGCCCCACAGAGCCCCACAGAGCCCCAGGACAGCAATACAATTAGACCCAACAAAAGAAAAAGAGAATCACGTGTAACACTGGAAAGAATCAACAACAAAAGAACAGCGCAAAGTGGAATGTTATTTGTCCTAAACAGAGAATACACAGTAGCAGAATACCTGAGCATTGTGACTGACACAAAATGAAGGAAAGCCTTGACGATGTGCAAACTCAGTGAGCATAGCCTTGCTATTGAGAGAGGCCGTCATTGGCACTCCTGTTTCTTAAGAGAAGACCCACTGCCCACAAAATGAGGAGGAAACTGAGCTGCACTTCCTAACCTCCTGCCAAATGTAGAACCACATATGAGACACATATTTCCCTCAGATTACACAGACCCACAAAGAACATGACTGTAAGTCGCTTTGGATAAAAGCGTCTGCTAAATGGCATATATTATTATTATTATTAATTTGAAAACAAATCAAATCTTGATGAAGTCCATATCTACTGGGTGAAATACCACAGTGTGCCACCACAGCGGCAAGATTTGTGACCTTTTGCCACAACAAAAGGGCAACCAATTGAGCACAAAAGCCATTGTAAATACAACCTATATTTATCTGTTTAGTTATTTTCCCTATCTAACATTATTACACTGTACATAGCCAATAATATAACATTTGGAATGTCTATATTCTTTTAAAACCTTTTTTAGTTCAATGTTTACTGCTCATTTCTGATTGTTTATTTCCGTTTTTGTTTATTGACATTTCACTTGCTTTGGCAATGTAAACATATTTTTCCCATGCCAATAAAGCCTGAGAGATTGAGTTTGTTGTTTTATTCCCCTGCAGGGCTACGGCAGTGCGCCACGGCGCCTGTTTGCAGTGTGACGTTGCCAGACTGGTCTCAGCATTGGAGCGTGTCTATGGCTCATTGGTCTGTAGGGTCAGCTGTGTGTGCATTCAAGCTAAATCATAACACTGTGTGTGTGCGTGTGAGGGGCGTGCTCGTCTAGATTTCTGCTTGTTGAAATGGCACATCAAGCCTGGAAATCGGATTTTCCCCTAGAGTAAGAGGTTCTATCCCTGGCCCTGTCGATAAAGTTACATCTCAAGAAGCATCGAGTGCTAGCTTGTCATTTTGGGATGAAGGCTGAGGATACTAGAGTGCTAAAAGTGCTGCGCGCGTACACACACACACACACACACACACACACACACACACACACACACACACACACACACACACACACACACACACACACACACACACACACACACACACACACACACACACACACACACACACACACACACACACACACACACACACACACACACACACACAGAGTGCTGTTTATTCGGTGTGAGTTCAGCTGAGCGCGGCATGGTGCATGAAATTCAAGCCGAATGCCGGTGAAAGAATTTCCAGAATCCTGTGGATTAGCCGGGAGCTGTCTGGCCCAGCAACTCCTTCGGAAAACTGGAGTCTTTTTGGCTGTGAAAACAGCTCTACAATCCTCAGGGCCGATGAGGGCTAAACTCCAAAGGCAATAAACTCCCTTCTCCCCATCCTACTGCAGACTGTCCGTAAGACAGCCCTATAGGAAGGTTGGCACTGATACTGGCACACAGGCGGGCATTGCGAGAGCATACAGAGCCTCTTCAGCGACATGGCGTGGTGTGTCTGCCACCGCAAATCAAATCAAAAGTTTATTCCAGATTTGTAGATGTTATTGTAGGTGCAGCGAAATGCTTGTGTTTCCAGCTTCAACACTAAAACCAATATAAATAGATAGAATAGAATAGAAATAGAAAACAATACACCCATAATACAAAAAAGGTAAAAGGAAAGAAATGAAGAAATGTCGGAAGGAATATCAGTAATATACACTGTATGTATGTGAATAGAAAAGGTGTGTATAGCGGTAGTTATATAGGATGAGTCAAGACTAAAATAATCTATGTAGAAATAGTGGGGGAAAAAGTATGTACTCATTATTAAAGTGACCAGTGTTCTATGACTCTATGTTCATAGAGCAGTGGTCTCGAAGGTGGCCTGGAGACAGAAGCTATTCATCAGCCTCTCGGTCCCAGCTTTGATGCACCTGTACAGTCTCCGCCTTCTAGATGGTAGCGGGGTGACTAAAGCGGGGGACACACAGGCCGTGGCTCAGGTCTTTGATGATCTTCTTGGTCTTCCTGTGGCACCAGGTCCTGTAGATGTCCTGGAGGGCCTCAGTGCCCGAGCCATGGGAATAATATTTACAGCTATGCTCAGCAGTTTATCACTCAGCTTCTAGAGAAACCGCCAGCTAAAACCCCAAACCTCAACAACCTCAATCCTGAACAAAACCCAGCCCTGCTGTCTACACTTACAAAAAAGTGAACCTGAGCTGGCAGGAGTGCATACATTTTCTATTGGAAAGTATAGGGCCAAAGAAGTTGAGTCTAAGGCAATGTTATCCCACTTTTTCCCTGGATGGAGAATAGTTCACTGAAAGGGCACTCAGTCAGTCACTCAGTGGAAGGCTGATTGATGAAACAATATCCATTGTGTTTTATATTATCGCCAGAGACGAATGTGGCAGGTGACACATTCTGACCTTTATTTCCTTTGTTTTGTCTTTATTTAGTATGGTCAGGGTGTGAGTTGGGGTGGGCAGTCTGTTTGTTTTCCCATGTTGGTTTTTGTGTTCAGCCTAGTATGGTTCTCAATCAGAGGCAGGTGTCGTTTGTTGTCTCTGTTGGAGAATCATACTTAGGTAGCCTGGGTTTCACTGTTGGTTGGTGGATGGTTGTGTTTGTCGCCACACAGTACTGTTTCGGTTTTCGTTTATTGTTTATTGTTTTGTATTTCAGTGTTCAGTTAGTTTTTAATAAATCGTCATGAACACTAACCACGCTGCATCTTGGTCCGATCCTTACTCCTCTTCGGACGAAGGGGAAATCTGCCGTTACAGCAGGGTCTACAGACAATCACAGATTGCAAAAGGAAAACCAGCCCCGTCGCGGACATCGATGTCTTGCTCCCAGACAAATTAAACAACTTCTTTGCGCGCTTTGAGGGTAATAGAGTGCCACCGACACGGCCCGCTACCAAAGACAGTGGGCTCTCCTTCTCCGGGGCCGACGTGAGTAAAACGTTTAAACGTGTTAACCTTCGCTAGGTATCCCTAGCCGTGTCCTCAGAGCATGGGCAGACCAGCTGGCTGGGGAGTTTACGAACGTATTCAATCTCTCCCTATCCCAGTCTGCTGTCTCCACATGCTTCAAGATGGCCACCATTGTTCCTGTTCCCAAGAAAGCTAAGGTAACTGAACTATATGACTATCGCCCCGTAGCACTCACTTCTGTCATCATGAAGTGCTTTGAGAGACTAGTCGAGGATCATATCACCTCCACCCTACCTGACACCCTAGACCTACTTCATTTTGCTTACCGCCCCAATAGATCCACAGACGATGCAATCGCCATCACACTGCCTGCTCTATCCCATATGGACAAGAGGAATACCAGCTCAGCATTCAACACCATAGTACCCCCCCAAACTCCTCATTAAGCTTAAGGCCCTGGGTCTCGACCCCGCCCTGTGCAACTGGGTCCTGGACTTCCTGACAGGCCGCCCCCAGGTGGTGAAGGTAGGAAACAACATCTCCACTTTGCTGATCCTCAACACGGGGGCACCACAAGGATGCGTTCTCAGCCCTCTCCTGTACTCCCTGTTCACCCACAACTGCGTGGCCATGCACGCATCAATAATCAAGTTTGCAGACGACACTACAGTGGTAGGCTTGATTACCAACAACAACGAGACAGGTAAGAGTTGAGGGCCCTGAGAATGTGGTGTCAGGAAAACAACCTCTCACTCAATGTCAGAAAAACAAGAGATGATCGTGGACTTCAGGAAACAGCAAAGGGAGAAGGCCCCTATCCACATCGATGGGACAGCAATGGAGAAGGTGGAAAGTTTTAAGTTCCTCGGTGTACAATCACAGACAAACTGAAATGGTCCACTCACACAGACAGTGTGGTGAAGAAGGCGCAATAGTGCCTCATCAACCTCAGGAGGCTGAAAAAATGTAGCTTGTCACTGAAAACCCTCACTAACTATTACAGGTGCAAACAAAAAACAGCTCTCGGCCATCAGATTGTTAAACAGCCACCGCTAGTACAGAGAGGTGGCTGCCTACCTACAGACTTGATATCATTGGCCACTTTAATAAATGGAACACCAGTCACTTTAATAATGCCACTTTAAGAATGTTTACATATCTCGCATTACTCATCTCATATGTATATACTGTATACTGTGTCCTTCACTATCTATTGCATCTTAGCCGTTCTGGCACTGCTCATCCATATATTTTATACTTGTATATTCTCATCCCATTCCTTTACTAGATTGTGTGTATTAGGTTTTGTTGTGGAATTTTTAGATATTATCTATTAGATAATGCTGCACTGTCAGATCTAGAAGCATAAGCATTTCGCCACACTCGCAATAACATCCCTGTGTAGGTGACCAAAGAAATTGGATTTGATTTGATATAAACAACATTGTCCTCTATTACGTCTGTGCTTCCCATATTACTCATATTATCACATTTCTCTTATTTCCAAATGAGTGTTTTGTGGTTGTAGTTATGATGATGCAGCCTGACCGAGATGAATGGCGGATCTATATCCACATGATTGCTGTCTTGCTCTGTCTAAGGGATGCAGAGACCTGAAGGTACAGCCGTTAATACTATGTAGTGACCATGTTTTAAGGCTCTAGAAAACCATCAATAGGCTTTTTCATTGACTTGACCTGCAGGGTCATGGTGGGGGGGGGTACACAAAGACTGCAAAAGATCAGAGATCTTGTGTGCTTTATGTGTGCATGCTTAATCCACTGTCCTGGAACTGTAGACTTTAGGCTATGAGACTCACAGTTGCATTCTAAGAGTGTGATGTATTCAGTTGGCAGGTTCAGTTGGCTGGTTCTGCTATCCCTGGGGCCAGTCCAGAAAGCGTAGTATACTTTGGAGGGTCTGCAGAGACAGGGAGGCACTCATTACTACAGCAAAGTCAGTGTGACTTTGCCATCAGCAGAACAACTCTTATACATGTAACTTATAGAGAGAGAGAGAGAGGCCCTAGCTCCGGACTGGACTGGAGCACATCTCTGCTATTGTGTTCTGTTGGATTTCCCATCTTGCACTGCTTTTTCTCTTCTCTCTCCCTTTAGCTTATTCAACATCCCTCCTACACGCATTAAAAAAAGCAGTGGTGCCTCCTTATTTCCATTAGTGGACTAAAATATAAAAATATAAAATAAACCCTTTAAAAAAAGAATAATTTACTGCTGTTGGCAACTTCTTTTGTCTGTGAGGAATGAAACTTACCCCTAATTATATTTTCTCTTCTTGCTCCCATCACCCTGCTACAACATTCATCTTCCACCCTTCACCTTATACCTTTTTTCTCTCGTTCACATTATTTTTTATTAAGAAAAAGTATATCTCCCCCAGAGGAGGCTGGTGAGCTATAGGAGGAAGGGCTCATTATAAAGTCTGGAATCGAACGGTGTCAAACAGAAGTGTTTTCAAAGTTGAGAGAAGAAGGGAGGAGGAACAGATGAAGCCAGGAGGGCAGATCAGATGAGGCTGGTGGGAGGAGCATCTTTGACTCCTTTCCATTGATTCCATTCCAGGTATTACAATGGGCCCGTACTCATATAGCTCCTCCCTTCAGCCTTTTTCACGTCTTTCCATAGATTTTCAAGCCGATTTTAAGTCAAATCTGTAACTAGGCCACTCAGGAACATTCAATGTCTTCTTGGTAAGCAATTCAAGTGGATACATGGCCTTGTGCTTTAGGTTATTGTCCTGCTGAAAGGTGAATTTTTCTCCCAGTGTCTATTAGAAACCAGACTGAACCAGGTTTTCACTATGATTTTGCCTGTGCTTTGTTCTATTCCATTTTTTAAAATTCTAAACTCCCTAGTCCTTGCTGATGACAAGCATACCCATAACATGATGCAGCCATTGCCATGCTTATAAAAATGAACAGTGGTACTCAGTGATGTGTTGCATTTCCCCAAACATAACTCTTTGTATTCAGGACACAAAGTTAATTCCTTTGCCAAATTCTTTGCTGTTTTTCTTTTGTGCCTTATTGTAAACAGAATGCGTGTTTTGGAATATTTGCATTCTGTACATGCTTCCTTCTCTTCACTCTGTTTTGGCCTCATGGTGAAATCCCTGAGTGGTTACATTCCACTCTGGCAACAGAGTTGAGGAGGAGGGACGCCTGTATCTTTGTGGCTGGGTGTATTGATAGACCATCCAAAGTGTAATTATTAACCATGCTCAAAGGGATATTCAATGTCTGCTTTTTAAAAATTATTTTCTTTGTGAGGCATTGGAAAACCTCCCTGGTATTTGAGGTTGAATCGGTGTTTGGAATTCCCTGCTTGACTGAAGGAATTTACCGATCATTGTATATGTGGGGTAAAGAGATGAGGTAGTCATTAAAAAATCATGTTAGACACTATTGCAGAGTTCATTCAACGTATTATGTGACTTGATAAGCACATTTCTACTCCTGACCTTATTTAGGCTTGCCATAACAAAGTGGCTTAATATTTATTTTCAAGACATTTCAATGTTTCATGTCTTATTAATTTGTAAAAATGTTGAAAAACCGAATTTTTGGTATTGTGTGTAGGCTAGTGACAATCTCAATATAATACTTTTTAAAATCAGGCTATAACACAATAAAATTTGGATAAAGCCAAAGGGTGTGAATACGTTCTGAAGGCATTGTATATATCCGGACACTTTCATTTCTACTCTCTTCATCCTCTTCTCCCTCCGTTATTCTCTCACCTCTCTCTTCCCTCTCCCTCCATCCTAACCCATACCTACCTCTTCTATCTCTCCCCTAACTCTCTCACCTCTCTCTTCCCTCTCCCTCCATCCTAACCCATACCTACCTCTTCTATCTCTCCCCTAACTCTCTCCCACCTCCCTTCCCTCTCCCTCCATCCTAACCAATACCTACCTCTTCTATCTCTCCCCTAACTCTCTCACACCTCCCTCACTCAAAACATTAGGGGTTCAACAACGGTTCTTCTAAAATCCTCAAACTTCCTTTGTTTTTGGCACTGAAAAATGCCCCCCAAAAGTCCTTCCAAGAACCCCATAGGAGGTGGGGATTCTTGCTGGAACCTAACCGCCCAACTGAAGGACAGCAGGTGCAGGCACTTAACAGAAACATTTTAAGATCTCCTCAATTTCAGGTAAGGTTCCTCCCTTTACGATCTACATTTACATCGTTTTATGATGATACCACCTATCGTTTTTTTATTTGTGCAGATGGTTGTGTTATTTGAGACTTTCTCCCTTTAAAACAAATATTTCTAAACCAGAAAAGGAACACAATTCAATGGATATGACTCAACAAAGAGGTAGGAATATGTTGAAGGCACAGATGACTGAATTGCTCACTTATTTGTGTGTGTCTGTTTGCAGGTATACTGACGAGGAGGCACACAAAGGTATGAACAATTGGTATTGGTTTGTCTGATAATGTTATGCACATGTATCATCTACAATTAATTTGAATGAATGGTTTCTCTAAAACCTTATAGGACTCAGTCACAGCAGCCATCTTCCTCCTCCGTTACCTTTTCAATGAAGATCCCAGAGGCCTTCACATTATGGACAAGGTATGTGTATGAAAACCTTTGTCAAAAGTGACATTTTTTAAAATTCGCATCATTTTTAACTACAAAAGCCAAGATATTACTACTGTCATGTGCACATTTTGTTAATCATCTGTGTAATTGTATATATATTTTTGTATTCACAGACTTCACCCTGCCTACACCTTTGATGAATATAACATGAAACCTGTTCGATCACCATGCACTGCAAAATCATTCTGGCTATGGATATCAACATCAACACGCCAGAGGATATACCAATTGGACTTGGGGCTGGCAGTGTACCTCATTTTTAGATTCTGCTTTGCCACTAAAATCCTAATAAACACTGACAAGTAAAACATTGTGTTATTGTTGTTATTTTTGTGCTGATTGTTATGATTATTATTAATAATAATAACGGGGGAGGGAGAGGGTGGTTAAATATGGAACCCCAAAAAGGTTGTTTCTGGAACTGTTAATGGGGGTTCTTCAAAGAAATTATAGGGGTTCCGCCTAGTTTAAATTTGAAGAACCCATAAAGGATCCTCCAGGAACCTTTTCTTTTTAATGGTGCTCCTCTCTCCTGGGTCCATTGATTTCCTCCCACCCTCTCTCCTCTTTCCTCCCACCCTCACTTTCCTCCCACCCTCTCTCTTTTCTCCCACCCTCTCTCTTTTCTCCCACACTCTCTCTTTCCTCCCACCCTCTCTCCTCTCTGGTCCCGCCCTCTCTCTTTCCTCCCACCCTCTCTCCTCTCTGCTCCCACCCTCTCTCTTTCCTCCCACCCTCTCTCCTCTCTGCTCCCACCCTCTCTCTTTCCTCCCACCCTCTCTCCTCTCTGCTCCCACCCTCTCTCTTTTCTCCCACCCTCTCTCTTTTCTCCCACACTCTCTCTTTCCTCCCACCCTCTGTCCTCTCTGCTCCCACCCTCTCTCTTTCCTCCCACCCTCTCTCTTTCCTCCCACCCTCTCTCTTTCCTCCCACCCTCTCTCCTCTTTTCTCCCACCCCTCCTCTTTCCTCCCACCCCTCTCCTCTTTTCTCCCACCCCTCTCCTCTTTTCTCCCACCCCCTCCTCTTTTCTCCCATCCCCTCTCCTCTTTTCTCCCACCCTCTCTCCTCTTTTCTCCCACCCCCTCTCCTCTTTTCTCCCACCCTCTCTCCTCTTTTCTCCCACCCTCTCTCCTCTCTGCTGCCACACTCTCTCTTTCCTCCCACCCTCTCTCCTCTCTGCTCCCACCCTCTCTCTTTCCTCCCACCCTCTCTCCTCTCTGCTCCCACCCTCTCTCTTTCCTCCCACCCTCTCTCCTCTCTGCTCCCACCCTCTCTCTTTCCTCCCACCCTCTCTCCTCTCTGCTCCCACCCTCTCTCTTTTCTCCCACCCTCTCTCTTTTCTCCCACACTCTCTCTTTTCTCCCACACTCTCTCTTTCCTCCCACCCTCTCTCCTCTCTGCTCCCACCCTCTCTCTTTCCTCCCACCCTCTCTCTTTCCTCCCACCCTCTCTCCTCTTTTCTTCCACCCTCTCTCCTCTTTCCTCCCACCCTCTCTCCTCTTTTCTCCCACCCCCTCTCCTCTTTTCTCCCACCCCCTCTCCTCTTTTCTCCCAGCCTCTCTCCTCTCTGCTGGATCAATAAAGTGCAGTCATCTTCTTCTCCATAGGCCCACCTGCGCTCGGTGGATGTGAAGATCCTGCAGCAGCTGCTGGCGGTGCACGAGGGGATCGAGGCATGCAAGTGGCTCCTGGAGGAGCGCGGCACCCTGGCCAGCCGCTGCAGCAGCCTGACCAGCAGCCAGTACAGCCTGGGAGAGGGCCCTGGAGGAGACACCTCCTGGAGAGACAGCTGGAGCAGCCTGCAGGACCCCCTCAATGACAAGCTGGATAACATCTCTATAGGTAGCTACCTGGACACCCTGGCGGACGACATGGATGAGTACTGCCCCTCTAGTTCTGAGTATGCGCTGTGTTCTACTCCACTGGGGACTGAGATGCCCACACGGACTGGCGGTGGGACAGGTGCTGGGGTAGGGGCGGGGAGAGGTGCTGGAGTAGGGGCAGTGTCTGGGGCAGACGTTTTGGCTGGGACAGGAGGTGCAGGAGCTGAGTTAGGACTAGGCACAGGGGGCAAGGTAGTTGTTGGGCCTGGGGCTCCCCAAGTCAAGCCAGAGATCCCCAAGGAGGAGCCTCCCATTTGGACTAAGGCCAAAAAGGTTGTGAAAGGAACCACCATCACCAAGGACTCCAACCAAATGCAGCAGCCCAGTAAGAGCAACGGCGTCCTGGAGAAGGCAGTCAGGCAAGCAGGAGGACTTGCTGACTCGGCCCGGGCCTGCCTGGCTGAGAGGCTGGGGAAAAACCAGAGCCCCAAAATCAAACCCTATAAGAACGGCAAGATAGACCTGGATGGCTGCAAGATGAAGGGCACAATGCACCTGGAGTATGACGCCCATTGGCGATGGGTGCAGTCGCAGGATGATGTTACATTTCTGTGAGGCGGATGTATTACGCCACTAAAGACGCTTAGCCTGCTCCCATGTGATGACCAAACAGGTCAAGGGTTAAGAGAGAGTCTTGGACTGGTGTTGTGGTTGATTGCAGTTATTATACAAACTTCTACCATTGCCATTGTACAAGACATCAGGTGTGGATGAGTAGGAGAGCACAACACCGCTACATTATGTTCTATTCACTCTAAATGTGACTGCACTAAATTTCTAGAACATTGACAGTATTATATTTGGGATAAAGTTGATATTTTTTTTACCCTCTCTTCCTGTGTGCATTGTAACATACAGTACCATAGAAAATGAACAATTTCCAAAATAAAATATATTTGTTACACATACACGTCTATAGAACCTAGTTAATGACCAAAGTTTGCCCTTTACTGATCAATCCCATGTCAAAGTGATTGTAAAACACCCTATGAATTATAGATACCGGAATGCTTCTCATACATACTATACCATAGCATGCAAAGAGCATCTCGAATGTTCCTACTGTTTGCACACGTTTGCTATTGTGGATGTCCTAAAACTACCTAAAGTACTTATACCAGTCAATGCAATATGTATAATCAGTGAATCGCAATGCAATGAATCTGTGCTTCAGGTTCTTATGTGGGTGGATGTGTTAAAATGTGTTAAAGAGTATAAATATAGTTATTTTGTGGATTGTACAGTATTTTTCATTTGGAAAGCAGATGTTGTCATTGGTGTAATCCTAAACTATTATGCCTGTATCTCCCATTCCAAGATAACTGCACTGTGTTTCTGATAATCCCGATGGTTTAAATGACTGATTTGCCCTCTTTCAGTACTCTGCTGTCTTAATGAGTCCAACTGTCTCTGTTCTTTTACTCAGTGTTGAGTGGTGTGAAGTTATTTCAGTCATTTGGGTGGGTGAAAATTGCATGACATGTGCTGACTGGTTTATTGGTAAAAAAATCAGCATGAAAAATGTGTGAAAAGCTTAATACAATCATCAGGGAAGGAAAGCGATATTCCCTCGAAGCCTTTTTGTATTCAGTTATAAACAAGCCACTCTCACACAGAACCATCACCACTGAAAGCTAATCATATCTCAACACTCCACGGGAGGGGTTGCCAGGACAACAGAGAGAGGGTGAGAGAGAGAGAGTTCACGTGTGTATGTACATGTCTGCGTGTGTCCGTTTGAGTGCATGTGTGTGTGTGTGTGTGTGTGTGTGTGTGTGTGTGTGTGTGTGTGTGTGTGTGTGTGTGTGTGTGTGTGTGTGTGTGTGTGTGTGTGTGTGTGTGTGTGTGTGTGTGTGTGTGTGTGTGTGTGTGTGTGTGTGTGTGTGTGTGTGTGTGTGTGCACATATGTGTGTTTACAACTGGCTGCTGTGCACAGCTGCTCTGCTAGATTTAGATGAGGATGGAGGCGTCTCAAGGGGCTGTTCTTTACTAGGCTATTCCCCTTCTTTTTCATCATGGGAAAAGAACACACTTCACTGCACCTATCTGTTGTATGTAAGAATCAAACATGTCGCCATTAGTCATATAATGCACTGTATTTGTGAGATCATGGACACCAGATAAGGTTTGTGTATTGCATAGGCATTGTGAATGTTATCAGATCTATTCTGCATATCATGGAACGAGATTAGTGTAACAAATCAATTTAGGAAGGAGTGTTTTCAATTGAATTAAGTTAGGATTTCCCTTTGTGATGTTTTGAATTGTGTATACTCATGCCTTTACTTCCTTGTTAGCTGTCTTAGTTCTATGGTCCTAGGGTGTCTGTCTCTGTGTGATGTCTTTGCTTGCGTGGCTCCAGTTCTGTACCACTCAGCACTCCTATCAGAGAAACCTTATAATATGTTTCAGATGAGTTCTCACTTAAAGGCGTCAGCGAGACTCCGTGACGGGCAGGCAGGGTAGGCAGTGCTTACCCTGTGATAGTCTAATAAAAAATAAAAAGCTGTTGTGAAATAATTATACACGCTTAAAAGTCAAATAACTTCCTAAAACTGCATCAAAACCTCAGGAAAGGAACCAGGGTATCCCATGCCTTCCCATCCATCAAAGCCATTAAAATCCTTGCCGTGCACTGCCTTTCCCGATTCCATCCCAGTCACTGTTAATGGACAGGTTCAGCTTTGGCTAGTTTGAAGTAGCTTCATTGAAGACAGATGTCATATTTTTGTGCGTGCGTAGTGCCCCAATATGTTGTGTGGGTATTGCCCTGGGGTAAGCTGTGCATATTTGGCCATGTCCATGTGATGAGTGTTACATTTCATCTTATATAATTTTAAAAAAATCTGAAAAGTTCCCCTGTCTAATATTAGTCTCCATTCCATGTGTTGTTGTAAGTGTATTTTAAATGTCTCACACTTCCTTTTATTTCTGCATTCCCCCTCAACATCCCACCCTTTATCTCTTCCCTGTCTACTGTATCTACAGTTAAAGTCGGACGTTTACATACACTTACGTCATTCAAAAAAAACAAGTCATTAAAACTCGTTTTTCAACCACTCCTCAAATGTCTTGTTAACAAACTATAGTGTTACTAAGTCGGTTAGGACATCTACTTTGTGCATGACACAAGACATTTTTCCAACAATTGTTTACAGACAGATTCTTTCACTTACAATTCACTGTATCACAATTCCAGTTGGTGAAAAGTTTACATACGCTAAGTTGACATGCCTTTAAACAGTTTGGAAAATTCTAGAAAATTATGTTGTTGCTTTAGAAGCTTCTGATGGGCTATGTGGATGTATTTCAAGGCCTACCTTCAAACTCAGTGCCTCTTTGCTTGACATCATGGGAAAAAAAAAAATCAGCCCCCAAAAAATGTAGACCTCCACAAGTGGTTCATCCTTGGGGGCAATTCCCAAACGCCTGAAGGTTCCACGTTCATCTGTACAAACAACAGTACGCAAGTATAACCACCATGAGACCACGCAGCCATCATACCGCTCAGGAAGGAGATGTGTTCTGTCTCCTAGAGATGAACGTACTTTGGTGCGAAAAGTGCAAATCAATCCCAGAACAACAGCAATGGACCTTGTGAAGATCCTGGAGGAAACAGGTACAAAAGTATCTATATCCACAGTAAAACGAGTCCTATATCGACATAACCTGAAAGGCCGCTCAGCAAGAACGAAGCTTGCTCCAAAACCACCATAAAAAAGCCAGACTACGGTTTGCAACTGCACATGGGGACAAAGATTGTACTTTTTGGAGGAATGTCCTCTGGTCTGATGAAACAAAAATAGAACTGTTTGGCCATAATGACCATCGTTATGTTTGGAGGAAAAAGGGGGAGGCTTGCAACCCGAAGAACACCCTCCCAACCGTGAAGCACGGGGGTCGCAGCATCATGTTGTGGGGGTGCTTTGCTGCAGGAGGGACTGGTGCACTTCCCAAAATAGATGGCAACATGAGGAAGGAAAATTATGTGAATATGTTGAAGCAACATCAGTCAGGAAGTTAAAGCTTGGTCGTAAATGGGTCTTCCAAATGGACAATGACCCCAAGCATACTTCCAAAGTTGTGGCAAAATGGCTTAAGGACAACAAAGTCAAGGTATTGGAGTGGCCATCACAAAGCCCTGACCTCAATACCATAAAAAAAATTGTGGGCATAACTGAAAAAGCGTGTGCGAGCAAGGAGGCCTACAAACCTGACTCAGTTGCACCAACTCTGTCAGGAGGAATGGGACAAAATTCACCCAACTTATTGTGGCAAGCTTGTGCAAGGCTACCCGAAACGTTTGTCCCAAGTTAAACAATTTAAAGGCAATGCTACCAAATACTAATTGAGTGTATGTGAACTTCTGTCCCACTGGGAATGTGATGAAAGAAATAAAAGCTGAAATAAATCATTCTCTCCACTATTATTCTGACATTTCACATTCTTAAAATAAAGTGGTGATCCTAACTGACCTAAAACAGGGCAGTTTTACTGGGATTAAATGTCACGAAAAAACTGAGTTTAAATGTATTTGGCTAAGGTGTATGTAAACTTCTGACTTCAACTGTATGCGGAAGAGTTAGGTTACTGTAAAACTGTCCCATGGAAATCATTATCAATTGTATATGTTAAAACACTTAGAAATGTCCTTGTTATTGAAAGAAAAGCAAAAAAATGGTCCATTAAAATAACATCAAATTGATCAGAGATACTGTGTAGACATTGTTAATGTTGTAAATTACTATTGTAGCTGGAAATGGTTGATTTTGAATGGAAGATCTACACAGCCGTACAGAGGCCCATTTATCAGCAACCATCACTCCTGTGTTCCAATAGGACGTTGTGTTAGCTAATGATCATTAGAAAACCCTTTTGCCATTATGTTAGCACAGCTGAGTTGAAAAGAAAAATCCATATCTTAAACTGGCCAATAAAAAGAAAAGATTAAGTTGGGAAAACGAACACAGACACTGGACAGAACTCTGCCTAGAAGGGCAGCATCCCGGAGTGACCTCTTCAATGTTGACGTTGAAACTGGTGTTTTGCGGGTACTATTTAACGAAGCTGCCAGTTGAGGACTTGTGAGGCATCTGTTTCTCAAACTAGACACTCTAATGTACTTGTCCTCTTGCTCAGTTGTGCAGTTGGGCCTCCCACTCCTCTTTCTATTCTGGTTAGAGCCAGTGTTTCGCTGTTCTGTGAAGGGAGTAGTACGCAGTGTTGTACGAGATCTTCAGTTTCTCTGTACGCCTATGTAGATATTCCTTTAAAAATCCAATTACAAAGTCATTTACAACATTAACAATGTCTACACTGTATTTCTGATAAATTTGAAGTTATTTTAATGGACAATGTTTTTTGCTTTTCTTTCAATAACAAGGACATTTCTAAGCGACCCCAGACTTTTGAACGGTAGTGTACATAGTGCACTGTTGAATCATGAGAATAGACAACATCCATTTGAGTGCATTTGATTTATCAAGCTAGAGTTTTGTTTTGATGAGACACTTTTTAAATGTTTTGAACTCCATTTTTCAGTCATTTCGATTGTTGATATGGACATTTCGTTAGAACCCTGTTTATTTTATATATGTGTGTGTGTGTGTAATAATATTTCACATAATAATATTATTATGTGTGTGTGTGTTTTACGCACGGCGTGCATTGGAAGAATTGTAAATCCATTGTGAAAGACTATGGACTTTGTGTTGCAAATTATTCTGATGAAATGTGCCAATATTGGTATTTTAGTGCCACATTTCAGTTGTAACTGTGGATGCTACATCGGCCTATAGCTGAGCTGTGTTGAGCAGTGTGTCGTTTTATCGGATGTACTTTGAATATGCCGCCATCGTTGGCTACATTTGTATTTACATTTGGTGAAAATTGTTTTGTCAATTTTGGTTAATAACCAATGTCACTCTGGTTGTTGGAGCTATATGTTGCATGGTGAACTTGGGCTTCATCGAGGTTTATTTGTGAGTAAATCTGGCTTTGATAATAGCCAGTCCTTACCCAGCCGCTGACCTCACCACACGTCACTGGCCACACTTCCACCCACCCGTCCCTATTTCCACCCCCTTCACTTTAAAACGGTGTTTTTCTTTCTCCTCCTCCAGTGTTTTTTTTCCATCCTGCTTTCCACCACAATGACTTGCTGGAAATACATGTCCAGTGCCAACATTCACATTTCGTGCTCGTCTAGTCAAGGGCCATGGTACGATAAGGACTGGAAGGGGGATACAATGGCCATAACTCAATCCTGGGGATGAGGAGGGGGGACTATGCCAAAACTGGCCTCCAAATGTATGTTTTGCCTTACAGACCCGTGACTGCATCATTTAAATCCCTATCGTCTCCTTTGTCTCTCTCTCTCTCTCTGTCTGGGCCTATGGTAAGAAATAGAACGTGCATGCCTGTATGTAAATGAAGAGATTGTCCATGGTTGTCCAGTGTCCCGTTATGTATGACATTTAACAGATGGGTTGGCTGGTACTAAGTCATGGCATGCCAACGAGTCAGTGTTTCCCTCCTAGTTTGTGGATTTCTTCTCAGATTAGCCCATCCCAAATGGAGGAAACAGATTCTTAGTGTAGGAGCACAGCTATCTGGGTGAGACAACCCTGGGGTGGCAGGGTAGCCTAGTAGGTTAGAGCGTTGGACTAGTAACCGGAAGGTTGCAAGTTCAAAACCCCGAGCCGACAAGGTTCAAATCTGTCGTTCTGCCCCTGAACAGGCAGTTAACCCACTGTTCCTAGGCCGTCATTGAAAAAAAAATTTGTTCTTAACTGACTTGCCTGGTTAAATAAAGGTGGAGAGCGGGATAAGTTGTGCCAAAAGGCTAGTTGAGCCACCCCTTGTTTCTAGGAACCATACACAAAATGAATAATGTGACCAAAGTAAGTATCTCCCTCTGATTCCAAGTTGTTTTTGATATTTTTGATTTAAGCCTATCCCAAACCTTAATCCTACGGAGTTAATGCTTAACCTTAAAGACTTTGGAGTTAATGCTTGAACTTAACCCTAACCTTAAAAATGTACAGTTAATGCCTAAACGTAACCATAAACACTGAAAATTGACGTTTGGAACAACTTTGAAATTTGACATTTGAGAAATTCTGAGGGATACTGTGAGAGCTGGTAGCTTGAGAGAGCAGCCAAGGAAGTGAGAGAAGGGAAGAAGTCCATTTGAGCAGCCACAAAGGATGAAGAAATAGACTGAATGACACTGAAGATGTACAGTACTGGTCAACAGTTTGGAGACCTATTTTTTCCAGGGTTTGTCTTTATTTTTTAAAACTATTTTCTACTTCGTAGAATAATATAGAAGACATCAAAATGATGAAATAACACATATGTAATCATGTAGTAACCAAAAATGTGTTAAACATATATAAATATAATTTATATTTGATAAACGCAGGTCCAACGAGGAAAAACGTAGCTAGCTAGCTAGCGTTGATTTGTTTTTGCAGAGGACCAAATGTGATGAACATGAATTTCTCTTGTCCTTATTGTTACAGTCTTGTCACAACCGACGCTATGCTCTTAATTCTACCCATGTTTCTAGTTTGACCAGGTATATTTTTATTTGGTTGCCATATTGGCTGGTTTGCTAGCATCAAACTTGTTTAGCTCATTTTTAATGTTAGCCTAGCTGTCATGCCTGCTCCCACTCTCCCTCTCTGGTGCTTGAGGGCGCCAGACTGCCTATCATTACGCACACCTGTCCCCTTCGTTACGCGCACCTGCGCCCACCTGAACTCTGTCATTATTTGATTGCCTCCCCATTATCTGTCTGTCTCCTTTGCTTGTTCCCTTGTCTGCAATGATGTCATTACTTTGTACCCAGTCCAGACGCTGTTCCTGTCCCGTTTCATGTACGTAATTTATTAAATGTTCTCCCTGTACCTGCTTCCTGTCTCCAGCGTCGATCCTCACACTAGTGTTTCGATATGCAATGTGATCTCCTCGTAATGAACATTGTCCTGACGAGAAGGCAAACTTTTCTAGCTATGCCAAGCAAAATCAGGCATCATCAGCTCATTGTTATGGATGTATCCAAATGAATGTCAATAGTAAACAGCTTATACAAATGAAAATTACGCTACTTTGCTGTTATTCTGGTTGTGAGTGTGTCAGCCATAGCTAGTTGGATAGCTAGCAAGCAAGGGACAAGAACCTTGCGAGCAACAACTGGATCGCGTCCATAAATATCGAACTAATCGAACGGACGACTGGGTCACATCTCTAGCAACCAAAAGATGAGAAACTATCACCCCTACTCCTGCTCCTTGCTCCTTCTTTCCAGCACTCAACGTCACCGGTCTACTAACCACTGATCCTGGCAACCCACATTGCATACACCTGGCAACCCACATTGCACACACCTGGCAACCCACATTGCACACACCTGGCAACCCACATTGCATACACCTGGCAACCCACATTGCATACACCTGGCAACCCACATTGCATACACCTGGCAACCCACATTGCATACACCTGGCAACCCACATTGCACACACCTGGCAACCCACATTGCACACACCTGGCAACCCACATTGCACACACCTGGCAACCCACATTGCACACACCTGGCGACCCACATCGCACACACCTGGCAACCATCATTGAGCACATCTGCTCCCTATCGTTAAGTACACCTGGACTTCATCACCACCCTGATTAATCTCCCTTCATATAGCCCTCACCAACCTCAGTCATCAGGCAGTATTGGTTCTGTTTTCATGTCCAAATGCTGCTCTTGTTTTGTAACGCGCCGTGTTCATTATGATTAAACTCACCATCTGCACCTGCTTCCTGACTCAAGAAACAATGGAAGCAACAGATGATTATGCCCTCTTCCAGACGGTTGAGGAACAGAGTCATCTACTCTACCAACACTACGACCAGCTGGCTCTACTGGGTACGACCATGAAGGAGTTCCTCCTCGTTCTCCACTGCCTTGACACCACCAGCGAGGTTCTCCATGGCTCTGACAGAGGGCTTCCTACCAATGGTCGTCACAGTGAGCCAGTCCCCCGGCCTACCCAGCTGTCCACCCAAGTCAGCGATGCCCCAGTGTCCTTTCTGGAGAAGTATGACGGCACTCCATCGAAATGCGGTAGCTTTCTACATCAGTGCTCCCTCTATTTCGCTTATCAGAGATGGTAGGCCCCACCACCGAGAGGTCCAAAGTTGCCACGGTCATTTCCCTGCTGACCGGACAGGTGTTGGAGTGGGCTACGGCCATCTGGGAGAGGGGAGAGGAGGATCTGGGTTCCTATAAGATGTTCAGGGCTCTGTTCAGGGTGGTCTTCAACCATCCTCCAGAGGGCAGAGAGGGAGATGAGCAACTTTTCCAACTTCAGCAGGGTGCCCACACCGCTGCAGAGTACACCCTTACCTTTCGGACTGTGGCAGCCTCCAGCGGATGGAAGGACCCAGCGCTCCACACTCTATTCCGCAGTGGCCTGCGCGAAGAGGTCCAGACGGAGTTGGCATGTCGGAATGACAATATATCCTTGGACTCTCTCATCTCGATGGCCATCCGTTTGGATAACCTTCTTCAGGAGGGTCGGTGTCCACCTCGCCACTCACCTCCTTCCTTTGGCTGAGCCTGAACCCATGGAGGTAGGGGCCGAACACCTTTTTGTGGCAGAGCGGCGTCGCCAGAGACAGCTTTGGCTCAGTCCCTATTGCGGCCAGGTGATCTTTCAGTGGTGTTTGGTGCGTCCTTACCCAAGGTCCACTTGAGCAGAGGGGTGGCCCTGTGACCTTCCGTCTCCCAGGGTAGGCATTATCATCGTTTTCCACCAAACCCTTTCTGGTTCCCATGTCACTGGCAGGCTGTCTCTCAAGTGTTGTCTCTACAGCTATAGTGGAATCTGGTGCCACGGGGAACTTTATCGACCAGGCCCTCGCCTCCTCCCTGAACCTCATACCCGCTCTCCGCTCCTTTCCTGTCCAAGCCCTGGATATGCGACCATTGGGATCTGGCACAATTACTCACGTCACAGCACCACTCACCCTCACCGTGGAACCCAAGCACCAGGAAAGCCTTCCCTTCATCATCACCACACCCGCACACAAGGTCAAACTCACCCTCCTGTGGTCCAATTTCATAACCCCACCATTTTCTGGTCAAAGATGAGAATCCCTGCCTGGGGCCAAGATGCAGAGGACATGCTTTCAAGCACCCTATGGTTCCATGTCGGTGGAGGGCCCTGTGAGTGTCCTCCAGCCCATCAAGTGGTCCTCCCGTATTGTTGGCCTTGTGTTTTGGAATGTACATGTGGCCATCTACCTGGCTTTGGAGAGGGAACCCGCTCCTGCCACCTACCCTCCAGAGCGTATCTATGTCCCCATAGGGGTGAGAGATCGACTGTTGACCTGGGCACACACATCCTCCCTGCGGGACACCCAGGTATCCTCCGCACCATCCAATCCATACTGGTAGCCCACCTTGGTGCAGGATGTCGCCCACTATGTCAATTCATGTTCGGTATGTACTCAATCCTAATCTCCCCAACACGCTCCAGCAGGTAAACTACTTCCCCTTTCTGTGACTCAGTGGCCTTGGTCACATCTGTCTATAGACTTTATAATGGATCGTCCCCTTTCTGACAGTTTTACCACTATTCTAGTTGTTGATGACAGATTCTCCAAATCCTGCCCTTTTATCCCTCTCTCTGGTCTGCCTACCTAATTATTGGTTTCTGACGCAATATTCCAGCAGGTCATCTGGCACTATCACTTTCTGAAAGACATAGTTCCCGACCGTGGTCCCAATTCATGTTGCGGGTCTGCAAAGCCTTTATGGAGAAGCTGGGGGCCACGGTCAGCCTCACATCCGTGTACCAGCCTCAGTCTAACGGGCAGGTGGAGACGACCAACCAAGAGCTGGGGAGGTTCCTAAAGAGTCACTGCCAGGTCCAGCAGAGGGAGTGGGCCTGGTTCCTTCCTTGGGCGAAATGCGTCCAAACCGCTCTTCGTGACTCCTCCATCGGTCTGACTCCCTTCCACTCTGCCCACATGAGGCTCCAGAGCGTCATCTGCAGTCAGAAGGATCAGGTGGACCGCCATCGCAGTGAGGCTCCAGTGTTCTATCCTGGTGTTCACGTCTGGCTCTCCACCAGGAACCTCCCACTCTGCTTGCCCATCAGGAAGCTGAGCACCAGGTTTGTGGAGCCCTTCAAGGTTCTCCGGAGAGTCAATGAGGTAACCTTTAGAACATCTCACCCTCTTCATGTTTTCCTCCTCAGGACAGTGGTTCCTGGTCCCCCGGCTGATGCCGTTTCCCGCGATACCCCTCCGCCCCCCCGGACAACGAGGGGACCGCCGCCTATGCTGTTAGGTCCCTCCTGGACTCCCGACATCATGGGGTTGGCTCCAGTACCTGGTGGACTGGGACGGGTATGGTCTTGAGAAGTGCTCTGTCACGCCTAATCC
Source organism: Oncorhynchus gorbuscha (assembly GCF_021184085.1). Taxonomy (NCBI): domain Eukaryota; kingdom Metazoa; phylum Chordata; class Actinopteri; order Salmoniformes; family Salmonidae; genus Oncorhynchus; species Oncorhynchus gorbuscha. The sequence continues at coordinate 47,985,907 of NC_060178.1, forward strand.
TGCTCCCTCCCTCCGGTGCTCGATGTCGCCGGTCTACTAACCACCTGTCCTGGCAACACACATTGTGCACACCTGGCAACCATCATTGCACACACCTGGACTTCATCACCACCCTGATTACTCTCCCTTCATATAGCCCTCACCAACCTCAGTCATGATGCAGTATTGGTTCTGATTTATGTTTCTCTTGTTTTGTAAATCTCCATGTTTGTTAGTAGTAAGATCACCATCTGCACCTGCTTCCTGACCCCCTGCGTCGTCGATACAATATCAACACTATTTTTCCACTGGTAAATGTGTGCTTTAATATTGTGATATAAGCTGCATAAACACCGCCGATCGGCTCCGCCTTGTCCCGCTGCGTTGTCCATTATTCGCACGGTAATGTACAGAACGTTGGCATATATCCCTTACATATTGTAGCTCAACCCCTTAACAAGTTATCAAAAACATTTTAAAAAATCACTTAATCACTAAAATATTTACAGAGCTTTCTGCTTAGGCTTCTCTTTTTACGGTGCCATGGCAACCGTGACACTCAATGTCATACCTACATACTATAAGGGTTCATCATTACACTCCACCGAACTGAATTGACCTTCCACCTCAGAAAAGTGAATTGATAGAGCGATACTGCACTATAACCTTCCTCTAGCCCTACAGCACATATGAATTGAGGTTACAGTAATAGCGTCACTAGACTGTTTAATCTATTTGAGAGTAGCTTTTAGTGAACAGACTGTATCAGCTCTGATAAGCACCTCTGTGTATTGATCTTTGACTGTGTTTATAAATCACGTTTTCATCCAGATTATGCCTCGGGGGATGACAAGGGTGAACATGTGATCTGTGTATGTAAACGGGGATGAATGTACGCCACATGATAGAAAAACAGAGCATATGCAGCCAGTCACTGTCAGTCACTGATCAAATCCAAGTTCATTGGTCACGTACACAGATCAGCAGATGTTAAAGCAGGTGCTGCGAAGTGCTTGTGTTTCTAGCAGAGCACAATAGTAATACACAAAATAGAAGGAAGCAATTAAGATATATCCGAACAATATCAGAACCAGCAATGATAAATATGTGGCGAGCATAGACAGTATGGACACTTTTTAGGTAGGAAAAAGGTACGTACAGTTGTTATATAGGATGAGCTATGTTGAGAATACAGTATGTACATATAAAGTGAGTAATCAATTAGCTTAATTTCTCAGATCAAATGAAATGTCAGAATGTTTCAGAAATGCTAATCATATCTGTATCTAACTACAGAAACGATTTCAGAACAATCAACAGTATGGAAACATTATTAAAGTGGGATACCTTGTCAGTTGTACAACTGAATACATTCAACTAAAATGTGTCTTCCGCATTTAACCCAAGCCCTCTGAATCAGAGAGGTGCAGGGGGCTGCCATAATCGACATCCACGGCGCCCAGTGGGTTAACCACCATGCTCAGGGGCAGAATGACAGATGTTAACCTTGTTAGCTCAGAGATTCAATCCAGCAACCTTTAGGTAGGCCCAATGCCCTAACCACTAGGCTTCCAGTGTTCAATGAATCTATGTACCTAGGGCAGCAGTTTCTAAGGTTCAGGGTATAGCACCGGGTGGTAGCCAACCAGTGACAGTGTCTAAGGTGCAGGACAGGGTACTGGGCGGAGGTAGGCTAGTGATGGCTGTTTAACAGTCTGATGGTCGGGAGATAGGAGAAGTTTTTCATTCTCTCTGCCCCAGATTTGATGCACCTGTACTGTCTCCGCCTGCTAGCAGGGTGAACATGCCGTGGCTCGGGTCCATGATAATCTTGTTGGCCTTCCTGTGACATCGGGTGCTGTAGATGTCCTGGAGGGCAGGCAGTGTACCCCCGGTGATGCGTTGGGCAGACCGCACCACCCTCTGGAGAGCTCTGCAGTTGCAGCCAGTGCCGTTGCCGTTGCCGTACCAGGCGGTGATACAGCCGTGACGGGCCACTTTGATGCCTGACCCTGTCTGATTCTGGTGTAGTTTCAGGGCCTTTTATTTGAACTATCTGGAGACAGAGTGGTTGTGTCTGAATCTGATAATGTGTGGTATAACTACAGACTATAGAAAAGTTTGTGGTCATGCGCACATCCTTAAAAAACATAGGTGCTGGGCTAATAAAGAATGCTGGTACAGAACAAGAAGGCCCGCACACTGTGAAAGCTCCAGGCTAAACACATGTGGATAGTGTTGACGTCTGTGTGTCAGCAAGTGTTGGCCCTGGGAATCTAACCATCAGACTCCAACCACAGCGGTGGGTATTACCCATTGTACCCAGATTGTTGTGAGGCAGTAAAAGAGCATAGACACAGTGGGGAAAAGAGCTTCAGTACAGGGCTAGACAACATCAGGACGGGGGACGGGGGACGGGGGACGGACGGGGGACGGGGGGGGGGGTTTCATCACAGATGCTGACCAAAAAAAGCAGGGGATCCAACATTCATCTAAAATGAACACAAATCAACACCAGAGGGGCCTTTTGGTCTCCCTCTGCAAGAAATGTTTACAATGTTGACGTAGTGCTCCTCGGGGAGAGAGGACCACAATCCAGAATAGCTCAAAAGTTACAGACAGAGCTTTGTTTTGGATGTACTGTGTGTGTGGAAAGCCCGCGGTAGTGCTTCGTCTCTAAGGCCAAACCGTAACTCTGCCTGGCCTTCCTCCCAGACCCTCACACAACACACACACACACACACACACACACACACACACACACACACACACACACACACACACACACACACACACACACACACACACACACACACACACACACACACACACACACACACACACACACACACACACACACACATATTTGACTCTTAGACCACAGTGACAGAAGAAGAAAAGCTCTGCTCTATCTGGAGTCTGGCACACCCGTTGTTTCGCTCTGACTTGAAAATGTGTCACACACACACTCTTACAGCCACATGCTTGTAGTGTTTTCATATTCACATTTCCTGGGCTGTGCCCTCCACACCCTGTATTGCAGCTATGGTTATTCTATATTTGAGTTGCCAGTGTGATACTATGGGGAAGCCTGTCTCTATGGAACCTGATGGGGGGGATTAGGGGGGAAGTGAACTAAGGGGCAGAAATAGGCCACGGAGTTCGCACAAAGTGATGCAATCAGAAGCTAGGCGAGGTTAGAGGGTAGCCCGTGGGGCGTTGTTGTTCTATCTCCAATGGCTACCCAACCCCAACAGTTTGTGATGAACAATATCCCATAATATGGTCACAGAGGAAGCTGTTTTATGTTATTGAGGTGTGTGTACGCACTCCCTCACGTGTCTGTGGGGATTATTTCCCTACAGACCCTGGTTCGATTCCAGGCTGTATCACAACTGGCCATGATTTGGAGTCCCATACGACAGCGCATAATTGGCACAGTCTCTTCCAGGTTAGTGTTCGGCCGTGGTAGGCTGTCATTGTAAATAAGAATCCCTCCATGGTTGTACACATCACTCACACCATGTTGTTGTCCTTAAAAGGGATGTATCGATCTTGTCAACTTTACAGGATCAATCCATCCCATAAAATGCATTTGGTTCCAAGGTCTCAGTAGCCATTAGGTTATATTCATAAATGATTGGCACTTTTAGCTAGTTAGCTTTGTGGCACAACAGATTGCAAATATCCTGTTATCTACAAAAAAAACATTTTAGGCACAGTTTCTTTCTTTTGTCATTGATGTTCTGTGTCTACAACATTGCCATTTCTAGCATTGACCTTTGATTAAAAAGGGACACAGACCGTATGGATAACGACCATTAGCTACAGTCTAATATGCTAACTAGCTAACACCACCAGTCATTCTCTATGAGAATACTAACAAATTGCTACCGAGTGCTTTTCCTCAACATAGAATTAACATATTTCCAATTCTGTGCACTTTATTTAATAGTTTTGAGAAATGTAATTAATATTTAACAACATTTTGTTTGTTAAAGGACGGGAGCGAAATTTGTCGTTAGGCTCGTTTAAGTGGAAAGGCTAAAGCAACAGACAAACATCGAGGAGTGAATTCGTGGGAGGTGCATGACCCTGATTTGGGGTAGCAGGTAAGCCTAGCGGTTTAGACCGTTGGGCCAGTAACTGAAAGGTCTCTAGTTTGGTAAAACAAATCTGTCAATGGGCCTTTGAGCAAGGCACTTAACCCTAATTGCTCTGGATAAGTGTCTCTGCTAAATCAGGGTTTCCCAAACTTGGTCCTGGGCCATTTTAGTTAAGCCCAACTCTTTTCTTAACCTTAACCTCATTCACCTGCCACATTAATTATACTGATGTTAATTCTCTTAACTCGATACATTAGTTCTCTTATCCTGTTCTGTAAACATTAAGCTGACCCGCGGTGCATCTGGCTATGGCCGTTCTATGGAGCCCTAATGTTACACCCATTGCTGTTGATACACCCAACTTTAAAAATAAATAAAAAAGTGATGGAATGTTCGGCTCTTTACTGACTAAGATCTTTTCAACTGGTTGAGTGAAAATAACAAATCTTTTGACTCATTTCGTTAATTTGAGTTAGCAATGTACGGAGCACGCAGGACCTCTACTGGCGAACCTTGAACTGAAAACTTGAAAGAGTCATGATTCTACGAGCTTCTCATTCACATGTTGTTCATCATAAGGGGATTATTGGAGCTATTCATTTGTAAAAGAGTAGTTTAAACAATGTACATTTGGCTAGGCATACAAATAAGATTATTTCTTGATACATTTAAAATTAAATGTAGTTGTGGCCGCAACCGGACTAGATTGTGAACTTGTTGCTTGACTGCCCGTGAGGGTGATAAGCACAATATCGTTTTCGAACTCCAGCACACCTAACGATTAGTTCTCGAGTTTGTTGAGCAAAGGCTGTGCATATGTTTTGGTTCTACAAAGCTGTGTCCATTTTAATGAGGCTAATTGTACTCATTCTTGCAGCATGCAATCCATTATCATTTCTAAACATGTCATTTTCTTCTGTCTAATGCCTGCAGCATGATCTACAGTATTTTTCTGCACGCATGTATGATAGACAGCTGTTGGTCGGAGCACATCTCTGGAGCCGCTGAGCCAGAGGAGCGCATATTAGAACTAATTGCGACCAAACAAATGACTAAAATGAACAAATCACAAAACAAATCATAACTCTCAAGTCAGTAAAAGGAGTTGTTCAAAAAAGCATGACAGTGTCAGAAACTTTTTCTTTATAATGTTGAAATGAACTCCGACCTCTACATAACTTACAAAATGAAAATATAGGTGTGTACATTGTACAATCAATGTGTGAGAGAGCCTCTAATATCACACTCATTTGTACATATCCACTGTATACATGAATCACTGCAAAGGTGGTTTCCTATTCCAGTCACGTCTTTGGCCACGTTCACGTGGGTTTAACAAGAACACTCTTGTTGTTGGTTGAAAAAGGAGCTCCCCCACAATGCAAGCTGTTTCTGCAGGATGAAGTTGGAAGAGCAACTGTAAAAATGTTCAGTCGTCAGCAAGTCAAAACTTCATGAACTTCGATCATATGTTTTTTGTAGAGTTCAGGCAGTCGACATGTAGGCGCAAGCCAGACAATTGTTATACCCATAATGCAACACACTTTGAAAGGTGGTGCCCAACGATGGTCACTGACTTGACAGAATTGATCCGCTCAAACCCTCCCAGACAGGCTGAGTTGGTGGCGAGCTCGCCTTGACTGACGGCTCTTTAAAACACCTAGGTCGAGCAACTTGGTTGCCGTGTTGCAGTAAAATCATCTCACACTAATTTGGTGATTCACAAAGCAACACTGAAATTGCATCAATGGTATTATCTATTTTTATACTTCCCATTTGGCGTGTCTTCTGTGATGCGGTCTGTTCACAGCAGCACGGACGGATGTGTAGCCATGGCAACTGCATCAGAGTTTTGAATGACCCTCCCTCCTTTTGTTTCATGCTGGCTGAAAACATAGCTAGCCCGTAACTAGCTAACACCAGACACAGATGAAAGGGGAATGATACAGTAGAAGTATCTATGCCATAGATGAATAGGGTAAACTTTTAAAATGATATTTGCAGACACCCTACATTCAAATAGCACTATTAGAGTAGCTATGTAGATATAAACGCAACATGTCAAGTGTTGGGTCCATGTTTCATGAGCTGAAATAAAAAATCCCAGAAATGTTCCATACGCACAAAAAAGCTTATTTCTCTCAACTTTTGGGGACAAATATGTTTACATCCCTTTTAGTGAGCATTAAGATAATCCATCCACCTGACAGGAGTGGCACATCAAGAAGCTGATTAAAGGCCTCCCGGGTGGCGCAGTGGTCTAAGGCTGTGCCACCAGAGACTCTGGGTTCGAGCCCAGGCTCTGTCGCAGCCGGTCGCGACCGGGAGGTCCATGGGGCGAAGCACAATTGGCCTAGTGCCGTCCGGGTTAGGGAGAGTTTGGCCAGTAGGGATATCCTTGTCTCATTGCGCACTAGCGACTCCTGTGGCGGACTGGGCACAGTGCACACTGACCAGGTCGCTAGGTGCACAGTGTTTCCTCCGACACATTGGTGCAGCTGGCTTCTGGGTTAAAAAGCAGTGTGGCTTGGATGGGTTGTGTTTCGGAGGACGCATGGCTCTCGACCTTCGTCTCTCCGAAGCCTGTACGGGAGTTGTAGTGATGAGACAAGACAGTAACTACTAACAATTGGATACCATGTAATATGGGAGAAAAAGGGGGTAAAAAAAAATATAATAATAAAAGAAGCTGAAAATTTCCTTCTGTGGGAAGACTGGGGGCAAACTCATGAAAGTTCATGAGTCTCAGCAGAGAACATGTCGGGTGATTGGATGAGACTTCTTGAGCACCGCAATGTCACACAGAAGCTCTACAGAGCCATCTGTTTAGCTAGCTCGTGCCACATGAGCAGTAACCCTACGTTCATAAGTGGGAAGGTGGTATTTACAGTGAATTCGGAAAGTATTCAGACCCCTGGACTTTTTACATATTTTGTTACGTTACAGCCTTATTCTAAAATTGATTAAATAAAACATGTCCTTATCAATCTACCCACAATACCTCATAACGACAAAGTGATCACAGATTTTTAGATTTTTTTGCAAATGTATTACAAATAAAAACTAGTTAGTAATTCATTGGGCTTTATTAGACAGCCTGTTTCTTTAATTAATTATTAATTATTGTAACCTTTGTGTATGAAGTAGACTAACGTGTTTGTTCCTGGTATTTCTGCTGTTTTCGTCCCCCGTGTTTGTGGCATTTGGTTTTGAGCACCCAGTGTTGCGTGAGTGCATTAAATAGCACAGTATTGAACTCTCTGTTTCCTGCTTCTAACTCCACACCCACGACACCCGGAGCGTTACAATTAAATTGATTCTACATCATTTGCAAAGGACGACACCTCTCTACACAATCCTCAGAGACAGAATTGTGTCGAGGCACAGATCTGGGGAAGGGTACCAAAAAAAATTCTGCAGCATTGAAGGTTCCCAAAAACACAGTGGCCTCCATAATTCTTAAATTGAAGAAGTCTGGATCCACCAAGACTCTTCCTAGAGCTGGCTTCCCAGCAAACTGAGCAACCGCTGGAGAAGGACCTTAGTCAGGGAGGTGACAGAGCTCCAGAGTTCCTTTGTTAAGATGGGAGAACATCCAAGACCATCTCTGCAGCACTCCACCAATCAGGATTTTTATGGTAGAGTGGCCAGACGGATGCCACTCCTCAGTAAAAGGCACATGACAGCCCGCCTGGAGTTTGCCAATAGGCATCCAAACATTCTCTGGTCTAATGAAATGAAGATTGAACTCTTTGGCTTGAATGCCAAGTATCACGTCTGGAGGAAACCTGGCACCATCCCTACATTGAAGCACGCTGGTGGCAGCATCTTGCAGTGGGGATGTTTTTCAGCGGTAGGGACTGGGAGACTAGTCAGGATCGAGGCAAAGATGAACGGAGCAAAGCACTCAGGACCTCAGACGGGGGCAAAGGTTTACCTTCCAACAGGACAATGACCCCTAAGCACACAGCCAAGACACTGCAGGTGTGGCTTCGGGAGAAGTCTCTGAATGTCCTTGAGTGGCCCAGCCAGAGCCTGAACTTGAACCTGATCCAACATCTCTTGAGAGACCTGAAAATAGCTGTGCAAGAACGCTCCCATTCCAACTTGACAGAGCTTGAGAGGATCTGCAGAGAAGAATAGGAGAAACTCCTCAAATACAGGTGTGCCAAGCTTGTAGTGTCACACCCAAGAAGATTCCAGGCTGCCAAGACTCCAGGCTGCCAAATGTGCTTTAAACAAGTACTGAGTAAAGGGTCTAAATACTTGTGTAAATGAATATATATTATATATATTAGCAAACATTTAAAAAAAAACCTGCTATTGCTTTGTTATTATGGGGTATTGTGGGGTATTTATGGGGTATTTAAAACAAGGTTGTAACCTAACAAAATGTGGAAAAAGTCAAGGTGTCTGATTACTTTCCAAAGGTACTGTAAGAGTTTGCTATGTTCAAATAACATTTATTAACATCCTTGCAATTTACAATGGATTGCAATAGAGCAGAATGTTCCCTTTCTCGTTTTGGGATTTGCTCGGACGATCACAGGGTTCTTTAGTGACTTGTTTGCTGATGGAGATTGCAAAAGGATCCCGGCTCAGTGCATCTTCCACATCGTTCTTCAGACCTGGGATATACTTCAGGTCGAAGGTGTAGGAGGCAAGCTTGGCTATCCACCTCTGCTCATGTGTCTAGCTTGGGCTTTGTCATTACATGAGTGAGCGGGTTGTTGTAGATTCATACTGTGAAGTTGTGGCCCTTCATCCAGTGACTGAACTTGTCATTGACACACTTCAGACCCAGGAACTCAAGCTCGTGTGCTGGATATCTCTGCTGAGACCTGCTGAGCGTCTTGCTAGTGCAAGCTATTAGTTATGCTTTTTCCTCTCCAGCATGAATTTGGGATAGCACTGCTCCAAGGTCATCCAGAGATGCATCCACAGACAAGATCAAAGGCCTGGAGAATTCAGGAGGAGCCAGCACTGCACAGTTCAGGAGCTCTTGAGTTTGTGGAAGGCCTCTTCACATTCCATGCTCCAGTTGGACGCTTTCAAATTATGGTAAGTGCTTGGGTTCTTTCCAGCGTTTCTAGTATTTCCTCTTCTCTTCTGTCCAGCGGTGAGGGCGAACTGGGATTGCCGAACAGCCAGGGATGCTGTTCTGTTTAAGTGTGAAGAGCTTTCACAGGGGGTTGGTAATTCTCATGCCGATCCACTTTTCTCCCCACATCGGTGTGATGAGTCTCTGCATGAGGATGTCTCGTTATAACTTGAGATGAACATGGCTCCACATGACTTTGTTGCCTGGAGAGATGGGAACGTTGCTAGCTAGCCTTCCCCACACTGGGTGTTCTTGTTTCGGGAGTAGGGTGACTCCCCGTGTCAGCTTGACTGTACCCACCTTGTTTGGCATCTTGATGAAACTGCTCATGTTTAGGGGATGGATGATAATCCTCCTATGTGTCTCCAGTGGTCGTCATCATTCTTCAGTTGAGGCATGAAATGTTTTTGGACATTGGAACCTATGATGAGATCGTGATGCTGGCCTGGCACTACTGGAGTAGGGACAACACACTTTACTCCATAGAGCTGTAGCTTTAGCTTGTACATGCATTTTGGATGGGTCTGCATCCCCCCCACAGCCAACTAAAAAATGGTCTGCTCTGTTGTCTGCTTTTTGTCTGGAAGGGCAACTGCTCCTCTCAACTTTTGTTCTGCTGTCTCACTAAGCAATAGAACCTGAACCAAGCATGCCTTTCAGTTCAACCTGGTCACGAACTAAAACCTGTGCATAAAACAACTCACTAAAAGCTGGCACCTCTGCTGACCCCTGAACTACTACTTGAAAGTGTTCTTCCTTTAGGGATTGTTGCCCTACTCCCTTCTCCCACACTGTCCCTCTTAAAGTGCAGATTTTCCCCCGTGTTGAGTATCAGCGTGGCAGATGTGTTGCTACCTACTCTCACCACCTGGGGGCGGCCCGTCAGTCCAGGATCTAGTTGCAGAGGGAGGTGTTTAGTCCCAGGGTCCTTAGCTTAGTGATGAACTTTTGGGCACTATGGTGTTGAACTCTGAGCTGTAGTTAATGAATAGCATTCTCACATAGGTGTTATTTTTGTCCATGTGGGAAAGGGCAGTGGGATTGAGATTGAATCATCAGTGGATCTGTTGGGCCAGGATGCGATATGGGGCGGTATGGGTCTAAGGTATCCGGGATGATGGTGTTGATGTGAGCCATGACCAGCCTTTCAAAGCACTTCATGGCTACCGACGTGAATGTTACGGGGCAGTCGTCATTTAGACAGGTTAGGAATTGTAGAAGGAGTTGGTGCCTGAATAGATTGAGTGGGACCCACCTGTGGTGTATTTGCTGTCTCCTCTTCCTCTGACATGGCAGCCTGGGATTGGCTGATTGCGTTCTTCACTTTGGTCTGACCTATGTTTGTGCCCTCCGATCTCTCTCTGGAACCCCTCTAGCCATTCCTGGACATCAGTGGTTGTCCATTGTGCTGGTGGTTTGAAGAGGGACACACATGCAAGCCTAGGATCTGGACAGTCACCTCTCAAGCCTTGTCTTCAACACTACGGCCCTGTCCCCGTAGGCACTCAACCGAATCCAATACGCCATTGCACTTTCTCTCGGCTTTGGTTAAAAGATGCTGTTTCAAGATGTCAAAGACAACGTGGGGGGTCTGAGTAGAGTCAAGATAGGGGTTGTTATGCAATGTTATTTTTTTTTTACAACATCATGAGCCTGCCCCAGAGCGTGGCCAAGATGCTCATGTGTTGGTATCTTCAGCAGATAGAGCCCCGTCCTCCCACTCACGTACTGCTCATGTGTTGGTATCTTCAGCAGATAGAGCCCCGTCCTCCCACGTACTGAACATCTGTCTGAGCCACCTCCCCTTAATCATGGAGGCTCTTTGACAGACTGCATCACCAGCTCGACCCCTGTGAGATGTAACTGTGTAGATCCCTCCCTGCTATGCGCACTGTTGACACTCTCTTTGCCACATCCTCGTCTCCAACACATTCACCCATGTCACACAGCTGAGCTGTTATTGACTGAACAATCTGAATTGGCTAGCTGTGTGATGAGACTACCTAGGTCGACAGTACTAGTGGTTGGTGGGGTGTGTGTGCATCTAGGAGGCACACCTTGTACTCTGCTAGAACAGAAATTGGGGGATTTCATCAGACGTACTCTAGGAGCATTTCATTTCTGAACAACCATCCTCTCCCAAACTCAGTATAGTAGGATATACATTTCCCTCTGAAACCTGAGCCTTGCACTGCTTAACGGCTCCATGTTCACATCAATGTACACAATAAAATGGTGGGAAAATACACAATATTACACTAAGGATGGTATTTACACAAAAAAAGACTTAATAACCCTCATCATCTAGATTAAAAAGTCCAATAGTTTTAACACATGCACCCGGCCACATAAATGGGTGTCCCACAGTGATCGAGCTTATGTCGATGCTTGAAGTTCTGATAGTCACAGCACCAATGTAGCCCGGGAGGTGCTGCGCCTACGTCAGATGGTGTGTTGCATTGTGGTCTGGCGCCTTTAAAAGCGTAGTCATGCTGGGGTCTGAGAGTTGGCTGGATCACAGTGCAAAAGGACGTCCGGGCTGGACATCATCCAGGCATTTGCTGTTCCTCCCCTCACACAGATGCGAACAGCTCTGAACAAGTTTGTGCTCGCAGCACTTACATCACACACAGAGCCCAACAAAATGCCAGTAGGAGATTCAACCTAAAAAAACAATGAGGAAAAAGTGGTGATTTGGTGAACATTCATCACAGTTGACTAAATCCTGTTATTTTTACAATGCCGAAAAACACTAGTTTCTAGACCAAACCCAAACTAAAGACCTATTTTACTGGCGATACTAATGAATCATTATGAGTAAGCGACTATGAAAATAGTTCAAATAAACCCAATTAAATGTATTTTCCATTTGTCATGGAAAATATATGATTTGCAATATGGCTCAAATGAGATGGAGGTCATTACCACAAAATAAATAAAATTGGGGAATTTTTGGTGTGGCACTTAATTTTATATCTCATCATGTGGTGCCACGGGTTAAAAAAAGGTTGGGGACCAGTGATTTATACTATCCAGAGTGCCAGTGCCCCTTCTTCTTGCTCACTGTATTAATACACTTGGCACGTTTTTGAGACTTGGTGTGACCATGAACAGATCATCCCTTACCCATGCCCTTTTTCCATGACTCTATGGTTCTTCCAGGACCTTTTGGATAGAGTGAAGGCTTTCTCCACTGGGAGACATACCCCATAGCAGCCTTTATGCCTAAGGTTAGTGACAATTTCAACTGTCTCGCCTTGGAGCTTGTGAACTTCCATCAGCTGACCTTCACTTCTGCGGAAGAAGAGCGTCTCCACCGTTTGTGTCGAATCAAATCAAATCACATGTATTTACATAGCCCTTCGTACATCAGCTGATATCTCAAAGTGCTGTACAGAAACCCAGCCTAAAACCCCAAACAACAAGCAATGCAGGTGTAGAAGCACGGTGGCCAGGAAAAACTCCCTAGAAAGGCCAAAACCTAGGAAGAAACCTAGAGAGGAACCAGGCTATGTGGGGTGGCCAGTCCTCTTCTGGCTGTGCCTGGTGGAGATTATAACAGAACATGGCCAAGATGTTCAAATGTTCATAAATGACCAGCATGGTCAAATAATAATAATCACAGGCAGAACAGTTGAAACTGGAGCAGCAGCACGGCCAAGTGGACTGGGGACAGCAAGGAGTCATCATGCCAGGTAGTCCTGAGGCATGTACCTTTGTTGGCACATACTGTCCTCAGTTTCAGAGCCTCCAAGGGGTGATGTTGTTGGGACTACCCTAGCTTCGGAGAGCATGTCTGCGATACGGTTGTTGGCCATATCACATAAATGAGAGAGGTTCTCTTTAAGATAATCGCTTCTAAGATTTCTTGCATAACCCTGGTTCTCTGATGATATAAGTGAAATATCTCACCACATTTCCCTGCTCACAAGAGCGCAAGGAATAGAGGCATGCTCAAGAATGACCAGAGTGTGGCCAGGTGGCTCCTTATAAGGAGGGAGGAGCTCACATCATTCACCACTCAACCTGTCTGTCTCCGACTAACTTTTTAAGATTGATTTCTTCGTCATTTGTGATCGCCGGAGCGAATCTCATAAGTGAGATATCTCACTCATATCATCAGAGAACCGGGGTAACTCAAGTAACCTTGGGTTTTCTCTTTTCAAAACTGGTACTCTGGCACCTGTAAAAGTAACTTCACAGGACCAAAAGTAAGTATATTATTCAACATTTAAACATTTAAATTAATAGTTGTAAGTACAACTAGTGAGATAAATTACCAGTAAACGAGAATCACTTGCCTCCAACCACATTAATTTAAATGTTGAATAATATACTTACTTTTGGTCCTGTGAAGTTACTTTTGGTCCTGTGAACACCCACCAAACAATTCAATTTCATCTTATTTTAAAATAAATAGTATATCATGCAAGGGTGCCAATATATTCGAACCGCATCTGTAGGCTGCGTGGACGTTAGCTATAGCTTGATATTGAGTCGAATAAGGAGGTAGCTTGATATGTCCTTGCAATGTGAACCTTGAATGATAAACTGTTTATCTGGTTCATGCATTTATTGTCAAGACCGGATCACAGACCAGCACTTCAGCCCTGACCAAACCTCTGCAGGCAGACTGAAATTCTGCATTCAATTTGGCTCAAAGGTCTCATATCAGTTCTGTAGGCTGTATTGAGGTTCCGCATTGAGTTTTGGTTTAATAATACAGCATTGCTCACTAACATTTAACGTTACATCTGTTCCATACAGGTATCACGTATTGAACAACTATACAGTATATATGTGATTGTTCTGCTGTCTTGGTGGGCCTCCAGTGCACTTGAGGAATGTTAGGTCCTGCCAGTAATGTATTAAACACCTCCTAAAGAGACAGTCCTGGGAGCTACTGAAAGCTGAAGTCCACACACACACACACACACACACACACACGCACACGCACACGCACACGCACACGCACACGCACACGCACACACACACACACACACACACACACACACACACACACACACACACACACACACACACACACACACACACACACACACTGTCTGACACTGTCCTGGTCATCGCAGACCACTTACAGTAGAGGCAGCCAAAGCATCTTAATTGCAGCCAGTTTGCTACAGCAGGGAAATAATCTTGCAGCAACAGGAAATGTGAATTATTATGTGTATTATAATTCATGGACATTTATTTGTAAGGGTTTTTACATTTGGGCAAATCAAGTCGGACATTTAAGTGGACATTACAAACTTTAGAAGTCTTTATAAACCTTGAATACATGTTTTCATTTCCTGCTGTGCAGGACAATTCTCAGCAACTAAAGAGTGATCAAATGAAGTCTCTATGTGCTCCCTTTATCCGCTGGCCATGGGCATTGTCAAAGGCTCTCTGTTCCTAGCATGTGCATCTCACTTTCGCGACCTACAAACAATTGGACTAATGGACTAATGGTGTACTGTAGAAGGGGAGTAATGGGCTCTCCGTTATGTGGTGTTAGGCTCTCAGCAGTGTATTGGCAGCATTAGCGGTTTTGGTCGTCAACACGTCCGGGTGACCCAGTTGTCCAGGACATAACCTAGTTGAGGCAACAATGGATGCAGGGGAGTTCAGTGATGTCCCCGATTTTCTCTCTTTCCATGACCAGTGCTTCTGCTTGTGTGTTTGAGTTTGTGAGTGCTAGTGTGTGCGTGTGCTCGCACGCATGTGTGCATGTGTGTTGGGATTGGCCATACAGTGCAAATGAAAACTGGGGTGTAGATCGCAGAGCGGAACAGAAGTATGTGTGTATCCGGAGATGAGATTGGACAGGGAAAGAGAATAAGAGAGGAAGAGATCAGTGAATAGGGCTGTTGCAGTGACCGTATTACCGGCACACCATGACCACAGTAAGATTCCATGTGACCATTGAGTCACGGGAATCTCCTTTCATGCACTCTGGACATGCATTGGTAGTATCCGATTCGCTAACGGCCATCAGGTCCCAATGGACTGGTACTCAGGGCTCGATTGTCCCTCTAACCACTCAATGCAAATGCAAACAAAACATCACATCACACACTTATCATCAAAACAGCATCATGCTTTTAAAACTCACCTCACTGTGAGTTGTGAGCGTTGCAAAATAAATGTACACATACATGTTATTCAATCATCATCCAAACGTTAAAATAGAACTTCCTTTTATTTTTGACGTGCAGCTAGTCCCGCCTCTCCCATCTCCTCATTGGTTTTTAGGAGCATATACCCACATGGGTAATTGAAAGCTGAACTGAGGTTCATACTCCAGTCCAGTTGGTGGTGGTAATGCACCTTAAAGTTGGTTGCCAGCCGTCATATAATATAAAGTCAGAAGAAGAAGACGGCAGAAGAAGACTGGTGGAAATGCACCAACAGATGGCGGAAGCAGAAGTGTCGCTTGAAGCTGGAAGCATGCGGAGTAAAGTTAGCGAGAAAGATCAGTGGACAACAGTGAAGTCCAAGAATGGAACAAACTTTGCTAAAATTGTTGTGGAAAATGAGTCTGAATCGTTGTTTGTTGGAGTACTGTTTTTGCATAAGGATTTTCCTTTGGGAACCCCTTTTTAAGTCACAATGATGGAGTTGGGAAAAGTGGATGCAAGGCCTCCTGAGTGGTGCAGCGGTCTAAGACACTTCATCGCAGTGCTGGAGGCATCCCTACAGACCCAGGTTTGATCCCAGGCTGTGTCACAGCCGTCCGCGACCAGGAAACCCATGGGGGGGGTGCACAATTGGCCCAGTGTTGTCCGGGTTAGGGAAGGGTTTGGCCGGGATGTCCTTGACACATCGCGCTCTAGCGACTCTTGTGGCGGGCCGGGAGCATGCACGCTGACTTCGGTCGCCAGTTTTATTATCTCTGACACATTGGTGCGGCTGGCTTCACACAGTGTGTCAAGAAGCAGTGCGGCTTGGCAGGGCCGTCTTTCGGAGGATGCATGGCTCTCGACCTTCGCCTCTCGCGAGTCCGTACGGGAGTTGCAGCGATAGGACAAGACCTACTACCAATTGGTATAAAAAGTACAACAAAAAAATACAAGGAAAGGTGGATGCAGCCAAAGTAATCAGGAGTTGTATGGTGTTGATATCGTGTGTATCTAAAGAGAAAAAGGAGTGTGCATTGTGGCTCGCGACATGATCTACGCATGATGTGGACAGCTTTGATTTTCGGAGCAGGGTAAAAGGTGTTCTCTGGCATCCCATTGGACATTGATAATAAATATCTTAGGCAAAAAAATCCAGGAGTAGATTAATGCACGTCGATTGACCTGTATAGAGAATGGGACAAATTAGCAGTTTATCTGTATTGTTGTTTGATGAAGAGTATCTACCACCCTATGTAAAAGCTGGGATACAGTTGAAGTCGGAAATGTACATACACTTAGGTTGGAGTCAATAAACCTCGTTTTTCAACCACTCCACATATTTCTTGTTAACAAACTATAGGTTTGGCAAGTCCGTTAGGACATCTACTTTGTGCAAGTCATTTTTCCAACAATTGTTTACAGACAGATTCTTTCACTTATAATTCACTGTATCACAATTCCAGTTGGTCAGAAGTTTACATACACTAAGTTGACTGTGCCTTTAATAACAGCTTGGATAATTCCAGAAAATTATCCCGCTCCCCTTTACCGTGTGTTTAAAAATAAACCATGAGTCCTTCTCCACCGATTGGCCGGGCGGCCAGTTCTGAGAAGAGATTTGGTGGTTTCAAACTTCAACCCTACAGCACACATCAATTGATTAATGGACTGCTGAATGTATAATATCAGATAGCATTCACATATTAGCCATTTATGGGACTCACTTAGATAACTAATTTGATGATACAGCAGTAGCAATACAAGAACATAACATCCATAGAAGAGAAAGCTTATGGGGGAGGTGTTGTATATATTCCATATCCCTGTAATGCTTAGAGAAGATCTTATGTCAAGTGTTATTGAAGTGTTGTGGTTGCAGGTTTACTTGGCACATCTAAAGCCTTTTCTTTTGGGGTGTTGCTATAGGCCACCAAGTGCTAACAGTCAGTATCTAAATAATGTGTGAAATGCTAGATAGTGTATGTGATGTAAACAGAGAGGTTTACTTTCTTGGGGATCTGACGATTGACTGGTTTTCATCAAGCTGTCCACTCAAGGGGAAGCTTCTCACTGTAACCAGTGCCTGTAATCTGGTTCAGGTTATTAATCAACCTACCAGGACGTTTACAAACACTACAGGAACAAGATCATCCACATGTATTTTTCACATTTCTACTAACACTGTAGGACTTTGTTCTGAAGCTGTATCCGCACCCATTGGATGCAGTGATCACAATATAGTGGCTATATCCAGGAAATCTGGGCCTAAAATAGTGTATGATATTTTGCTTGACTTTTGTGGATGATGTTAAAAATATTTGTTGGTCTGATATGACCAACAAATACACTGCTCCAAAAAAATAAAGGGAACACTTAAACAACACAATGTAACTCCAAGTCAATCACACTTCTGTGAAATCAAACTGTCCACTTAGGAAGCAACACTGATTGACAATACATTTCACATGCAGCTCCCGCTCAGCCCAGTCAAAACTGTTCGCTGCCCTGGCCCCCCAATGGTGGAACAAACTCCCTCACGACGCCAGGACAGCGGAGTCAATCACCACCTTCCGGAGACACCTGAAACCCCACCTCTTTAAGGAATACCTAGGATAGGATAAGTAATCCCTCTCACCCCCCCCCCCTTAAGTTTTAGATGCACTATTGTAAAGTGACTGTTCCACTGGATGTCATAGGGTGAATGCACCAATTTGTAAGTCGCTGTCGCTCTGGATAAGAGCATCTGCTAAATGACTTAAATGTAAATGTAAATGTACATGCTGTTGTGCAAATGGAATAGACAACAGGTGGAAATTATAGGCATTTAGCAAGACACCCCCAATAAAGGAGTGGTTCTGCAGGTGGGGACCACAGACCACTTCTCAATTCCTATGCTTCCTGGCTGATGTTTTGGTCACTTTTGAATGCTGGCGGAGTGCTTTCACTCTAGTGGTAGCATGAGACGGAGTCTACAACCCACACAAGTGGCTCAGGTAATGCAGCTCATCCAGGATGGAACATCATCAATGCGAGCTGTGGCAAGAAGGTTTGCTGTGTCTGTCAGCGTAGTGTCCAGAGCATGGAGGCGCTACCAGGAGACAGGCCAGTACATCAGGAGACATGGAGGAGGCCATAGGAGGGCAACAACACAGCAGCAGGACCGTTACCTCCGCCTTTGTGCAAGGAGGACCAGGAGGAGCACTGCCAGAGCCCTGCAAAATGAACTCCAGCAAGCCACAAATGTGCATGTGTCTGCTCAAACGGTCAGAAACAGACTCCATGAGGGTGGTATGAGGTCCCGACGTCCACAGGTGGGGGTTGTGCTTACAGCCCAACACCATGCAGGACGTTTGGCATTCGCCAGAGAACACCAAGATTGGCAAATTCGGGGGGGGGGGGGGGCATTTTGAAACAAATTAGTATTTATCTTAACCTCTCACGACCTATATCTTCAAACAAATATGACAAAGGGAAAAGGCACCAGAAAAGGGAGCGCTAAACAAGATAATTTGAATGAGATAGACAACGAACCAATTTCAACGTCGCCAACCCACGAGGAGTTAGCTGAAGAGGCTAGCTTCCAAGAGTTCCCCACAGAGCCTACGCAAAGTGACATACTGGCTGCCATAAACTCACTAAGCAAGAAGGTGGACACAAGGTTGGCTGATATCTCAAAGAGTATTGGGACTTTGGCCGAAACTGTGAAGGCAACTCAGAGAAGGGTGCATGAGGTTGAGTAGACGACAGTCAAACACGAGGCCAGGCTACAGGACATAGAGAAACAGTGCGCAACGTTCAAAAATGACAACAAAACCCTGAAAGCCCGACTAGAAATGCTTGAGTTGCATTCAAGACGCCAGAACATCCGAATATGTGTGATCCAGGAGGACACTGAGAAAGGGAAACCCACTGAATTTGTCTCGGAGCTGATACCGGCCCTGCTGGGGAGTGAACACTTCAAAACGGCCATCCTGATCGACCTTGCACACAGATCTCAGGCAACGAAGCCGGCCAAGGGCGGCCCACCAAGGCCATTCATTGTACGGCTGCACTATCCCCAGACCAGGGATCTCATCCTCAAGCTGGCTAGTCAAAAGTTCCCCCTTAACTTCAACGGAGCCAGGGTGTCTTTCTACCCAGATCTTACCTTGGAGGTGACGAACCAACGGAAAGAGTGTGATGAGGTACGCAACAAATGCAGGGCGGCCAACATCCGATATGGATTCCTCTTCCCAGCCCGGTTTAAGGTGACAGTCGAAGGATCAACACGTACGTTTGAACACGTACGTTTGACAACCCAAAAGAGGCCGATCTGTTCTTGACAAGCAAGCTCCCTGGCTGAGGATACAGAACGGCTGTGTCAGCCGGCTAAATGACCAAATACAGGCCGATCTGTTCTTGACAAGCAAGCTCCCTGGCTGAGGATACAGAACGGCTGTGTCAGCCAGCTAAAAGACCAAATACAGGCCAGGAATGTGTTTGAATTTCCGGACTATGTCTTTTCGATTAGAAGATCAGAATTTGGGACTTATGATTGGTGAGATGTTGTGGCTAATATAGCATTGTTTGGCACATCATGTTTTAGCGCCATTCACCCCCTAACGTGAGATTTAAGTGTTAAGTGTTATTTAATATTAGCGTATATGCGGAGCATCTATAGACGACGAGTTAGTTCAAGCTGTATGTCTAGACACCCTAAGGTTTGTGTGTTAGCCAAGGAGTGCTTCGTTTGGGGAAGTCACTCAGTAAAGGGACGGGAGGGGGGATGGGGTATGTGTTTTATGTTCACGTTTATTATTAGTACAGGTGGCATGACAAGCTCCGGCACGGCGGGACGTTTTTCTTCTGGGTTTTGTATGACAGCAACAATTTGCTCTAAAATAAGAAATGCCACATAGTGACAGAGCACAGAGTAGACCAGGTGGAATAAAGCTAGTCAGCTGGAACTGTAATGGCTTAGGGCATGTGGTGAAACGAGCGAAGGTTTTTTCTCATCTTACATCACTGGGTGCTGACATAGTGTTTCTTCAAGAAACTCATATTAAACGCTCCCGCTCAGGCCAAGCTACGAGTCGGCTGGATCGGTCAGATATACCAGTCTAACTTTGATGCAAAAGCGAGAGAGGTAGCAATCCTGATAAGGAAAAACATTCCGTTTGTTTACTCATCCTCGATTTCTGATCCTAATGGTCGGTATATTATTGTGGCTGGTACACTGAATTCGAAACCAATAACCTTGGTCAATTTATATGGACCCAACTTCGATGATCCATTATTTTTTCAAAGGGTATTTAAGGACATACCAAATATCTCGGATTCAAGTGTTATTGTTGGAGGGGACTTTAACTGTACGTTAGATCATCTTTTAGATAAACAGCTATCAAGGTCACTTCAACAATCAAATGCCAGTGTCTGTCTAAATACATTGATGACAAACCTTAATTGTTGATATTTGGAGACTGACGCACCCAACAGACAGGGATTATTCTTTCTTTCCAACAGTTCATAAATCATATTCCAGAATTGACTATTTTTTGTTGGACTCCAAACTAATTTCAGCAGCTGAGTCGGTTACCTATCACCCTATTCTAATTACGGACCACTCTCCTCTGTCCATGGTGCTGAAACTCGACAAACTAATTTCAGCAGCTGAGTCGGTTACCTATCACCCTATTCTAATTACAGACCACTCTCCTCTGTCCATGGTGCTGAAACTCGACAAACTAATTTCAGCAGCTGAGTCGGTTACCTATCACCCTATTCTAATTACGGACCACTCTCCTCTGTCCATGGTGCTGAAACTCGACAAACTAATTTCAGCAGCTGAGTCGGTTACCTATCACCCTATTCTAATTACGGACCACTCTCCTCTGTCCATGGTGCTGAAACTCGACAAACTAATTTCAGCAGCTGAGTCGGTTACCTATCACCCTATTCTAATTACGGACCCTCTCTCCTCTGTCCATGGTGCTGAAACTCGACAATATGTCGACAGGTGGGCGACCGTGGCGCTTAGACGCATACCTGCTGAAAGATGAGGCTTTTTGTCAGTATTTGAAGGAGCAGATTGCCTTTTTCCTCAGAACTAACGACACGGGGGATGTTGACGACTCCACCCTTTGGGAATCTCTAAAGGCTGTGATTAGAGGTTACATTATTTCTTATACATCAGAGAGGAAGAAACGCGCAAATACTAGGCTGAGAGAAATTGAAAGAGAGTTAGGGGAACAGGAGAACGTTTTTAGGACGAATTCCTCGTATACAGTCCTTGAGAAGATCACAAAGTTAAATTATGAATACAATACCATCCTTTCGAAACGGGTGGGCTCTTTACTTGCTAGAACGCAACAAAGTTATTTTGAACTGGGTGACAAACCACATAAATTATTAGCAAGACAGCTAGGGCATGTACAGGCATCTAGAGCTATTCACAAAATAAAAGACAAGAAGGGTAAAATAGTAACAGATTCGCAGGATATTAATAAATGCTTTGCGCAGTTTTACTCAGAGCTATACCAATCAAAATGCGATGCTACTGATCCACAAACTATGGAACGCTTTCTCGCTGAATGTGAACTGCCTAAACCAGACAGGGGGGCAGCTTCTGCACTCGATGCAGGGATAACTTTAGAGGAAATTAACACAGCGATAGCACAATTTCCAAACAGCAAGGCCCCTGGGCCCGATGGATATGTAATAGAATTCTATAAGAAGTACTGCGCCAGTCTAGCTCCCCTTATGTTGCGAATGTTTAAACAATCCAAAGAAAATGCCAAACTCCCGCAAACACTGTATGAGGCAACAATAGCACTGATCTTGAAGAAAAGATAGAGATTCTATGGAGATGTCGTCTTATCGCCCCGTGTCGTTACTCCCCATAGAAAACAAGGTGTTGACAAAGATATTGGCAAACCGATTGAAAACATATATTTCTGACATCATACACCCTGACCAGACAGGTTTTATCCCGGGCCGACATATACACTACAATTTGAGACGTCTTTTCAACGTAATGTATCACGATCATAAGGTTGAGGCAGTGGTAATAGATCTTGATGCAGAGAAGGCGTTTGACCGGATTGAGTGGAAGTATATGATGTCGGTTCTAGAGCACTTCGGGTTCGGAAAGGAATTTATTAATTGGATAAGAATTATTTATGCACACCCAATGGCGTCCGTGGTAACCAATCAAGAAATGTCGCAATCATTCCGCTTGTTCAAGGGGTGCCGACAGGGGTGCCCTATTTCGCCTGCTCTCTTCGCTATAGCCATGGAACCCCTTGCTGCTCGCATTCGGGCATTTGCCGATATAGCTTCGGTTAAAATAAAGGACACACAGCACAAAATTTCCCTACATGCAGACGATGTTCTTTTGTTTTTGTCCAAGCCTAAAACTTCTATTCCACCCTTACTTAACTTGATAAACACATTTGGCTCCTTCTCTGGCTACAAGATAAACTGGCAAAAAAGTGAGTTGATGCCAACATCACGGCCTGTGGATATGCAATTTCTGCAATCTACCCCGTTTAGAACAGTGATGGACAAGTTCACAAGCCTTGGCATTGTAGTGACAAGAGACCTTGATCAGCTATTGAAAGTGAATTGGGACATGAAAGTATAGCAGCTTAATCAAAATATAGATTTTTGGACAACTCTGCCTATCTCCTTGGTTGGTCGTATAAACGCTATTAAAATGGTTGTCCCACCCAGGTTTCTTTACCTCTTCCAATGTCTACCCAATTTCATACCACAAAGCTATTTTAAGAATCTGGATTCAATAGTAACTCCATTGTTATGGGATAACAAGGCAGCCAGAATTTCAAAGAAGCATTTTTGCAAGTACAAATTAGAGGGGGGCTTTGGCCTTCCTCACTTTAAACTGTATTATTGGGCTGCTAATCTGAACAATGTGTCTTTCTGGAGGGAAAGTTTACCTGTGATGAGACAGAAGGATATGCCTGCATGGCTTTTGATTGAGCAGGCCTCCTGTCAACGTTCCTCACTCCCTGCACTTGTTAATAGCCCATCATATGTTCTGGAAACAGATTAGGTATTTTCTTCACATAACCACTGTATACATTGACAGCCCGATTTGCCTGAATCATGCTTTCCACCCTGCATTGGATGATGTGGTGTTTTCACAGTGGAGGGAGAAGGGGCTCACAACTATTGGTCATCTATGCATAGATGGTCAGTTAGCTTCATTTCAACAATTACAGGGAAAGTTCAACATGTCAACAACACATTTTTTTCAGATACCTCCAAATCAGGAATTTCGTAAGGACACATATCCCACAGTATGGCATGAAGCCAAATAGTCCTACATTAGATAGCTTGATCCTTATCAAACCCCATTCAAAACGGTCGGTCTCTAGACTGTATGATGTGCTACAGGCCCACATAGAGGTATCCACAGACACCATTAAAAGGGCTTGGGAACAAGAACTTGGGTCAGACATCTCAGATGAGGACTGGGTAGAAGCTCTCAGGAATATAAACCACAGTTCAGTGAATGCCAGACACAACCTTGTACAGTTTAAGGTGATACACAGGTTACATTACTCAAAAGTAAAACTGCATAAAATATTCCCGGACACCTCACCACTGTGTGAGAGGTGCAAGCAGGATGAGGGGACGTTGACCCACTTATTCTGGACATGTCCTAAGTTACATTGTCACGTTCTGAGCTTTATTTCCTGTGTTATGTATTTAGTTAGTATGGTCAGGGCGTGAGTTGGGTGGGCAGTCTATGTTTGTTTTTCTAGGTTTTGGGAATTTCTATGTTTCGGCCTAGTATGGTTCTCAATCCGAGGCAGGTGTCATTAGTTGTCCCTGATTGAGAATCATACTTAGGTAGCCTGGGTTTCACTGTGTGTTTGTGGGTGATTGTTTCTGTCTCTGTGATTGCACCAGATAGGACTGGTTTAGGTTTTCTCACGTTTGTTGTTTTTGTTAGTTATCTCATGTGTAGTTTCTTTATATATTAAAGAACATGAATAACCACCATGCTGCTTTTTGGTCCGCTTCTCTTTCACCGGAAAACCCTTACAGAATCACCCACCAACCAAGGACCAAGCGGCATGGTAAACAGAGGCAACAGCAGCAGCAGGAGAAGCAACAGAGGCAACAGCAGCAGCAGGAGAAGCAACAGAGGCAACAGCAGCAGCAGGAGAAGCAACAGAGGCAACAGCAGCAGCAGGAGAAGCAACAGAGGCAACAGCAGCAGCAGGAGAAGCAACAGAGGCAACAGCAGCAGCAGGAGAAGCAACAGAGGCAACAGCAGCAGCAGGAGAAGCAACAGAGGCAACAGCAGCAGCAGGAGAAGCAACAGAGGCAACAGCAGCAGCAGGAGAAGCAACAGAGGCAACAGCAGCAGCAGGAGAAGCAACAGAGGCAACAGCAGCAGCAGGAGAAGCAACAGAGGCAACAGCAGCAGCAGGAGAAGCAGCAGAGGCAGCAGCAACAGCAGCAGGAGCAGCAGCAGCAGCAGCAGTGGGAGAGGCTGCACTATTTGGAGAAATGGACTTCGGAGGAGATTCTTGACGGGAAAGGACCCTGGGCAGAGCCGGGGGAATATTGCCGCCCCAAAGCCGAGCTGGAGGCAGCGAAGGCAGAGAGGCGGCATTATGAGGAGCTAGCACGGCAGAGCGGCTGGAAGCCCGAGACTCACCCCCAAAATTTTCTTGGGGGGGGGGGCACAGGGAGAGTGTGGCAGAGTCAGGAGCCAGACCTGAGCCAACTCCCCCTGTTTACCGAAAGGAGCCATGGATGTTATCCGAGCTGTCGGCGAAGCTAAGGGCTGAGTCTGAGAGGGTCGAGGAGTTATTGGACAGAGTGGAGGAGAGTGAACGGATGGGAGATGAGGAGACACTCGAGGAGGCGTTAATAGAATTGGGGGAGTGCGAAGAGAGAGAGCAATTGATTTGGCTTAGTATGCAAGGCATTCGCCCTGAGGTGTGTGTCCCCAGCCCGGTACCACCAGTGGAGGCACCCCGCACCAGGCTGTCTCTCCGTCCCATCAACACAGGTGTTCCCGCCTGTCCGGCGCCGCTGCCGGGAGCCTCCCGCCTGTCCGGCGCCGCTGCCGGAGCGTCCCGCCTGTCCGGCGCCGGTGCCGGAGCGTCCCGCCTGTCCGGCGCCGCTTCCTCCTGTGGCAGCTCCACGCCCCAGGCTGTCTCTCTGTCTCCTCCCTGCAGGTGCTCCCGCCTGTCCGGCGCCGCTGCCGGAGCCTCCCGCCTGTCCGGCGCCGCTGCCGGAGCCCCTCAGCCCAGAGGCGCTGGAGCCCCTCAGCCCAGAGGCGCCGGAGCCCCTGCCCCTCTGTCCAGTGGGGTCATTGAGAGGGGTTGCCATGGTGAGAAAGCCACGGAGGCGGACAATAAGGCGGACTAAGACAATGGTGAAGTGGGGTCCGCGTCCTGCGCCAGAACCGCCACAGCGGACAGACGCCCACCCAGACCCTCCCCTATAGGTCAAAGTTTTGCGGCCGGAGTCCGCACCTTTGGGGTGGGGGGTACTGTCACGTTCTGAGCTTTATTTCCTGTGTTTTGTATTTAGTTAGTATGGTCAGGGCGTGAGTTGGGTGGGCAGTCTATGTTTGTTTTTCTAGGTTTTGGGAACTTCTATGTTTCGGCCTAGTATGGTTCTCAATCAGAGGCAGGTGTCATTAGTTGTCTCTGATTGAGAATCATACTTAGGTAGCCTGGGTTTCACTGTGTGATTGTTTCTGTCTCTGTGATTGCACCAGATAGGACTGTTTAGGTTTTCTCACGTTTGTTGTTTTTGTTAGTCATCTCATGTGTAGTTTCTTTATATATTAAAGAACATGAATAACCACCATGCTGCTTTTTGGTCCGGTTCTCTTTCACCAGAAAACCCTTACATACATGTTTACTGGGCTCTCATTTTTGATTACTTATCTAGAGCCTTTGATAGAGTTCTAGTCCCAGACTCATTGACCGCTCTGTTTGGTACAGTTGATGGGAATAACCACGAAGGGAAAGCTGTCTCTCTTTGTACTCTATTAGCCAAAAGGCTCATGTTGCAATTTTGGAAACTGGAGACTGTACCTACTTTGAAATGTGGTTACGGGACTTAAGGAAAATAGTAATAGATATGGAAAAGATTCGATACAATACCTCCAATAGAAGTCCAATGTTTTACAAAATATGGCAGCCGATACTGGATAAATGGTCTAGTCCCGCTTCATAACTGGGTTGACGATCTGCTGCTACTCTGTGCTGTACTCCACTCAATATTTATTTTTGGCTTAACTACACTGCTTGTAATGACTAGGCTGTCTTCTTATACATGTACCACATAATATAATTTTGTTTTATTTTGTGTATGTGTTAAGGGATTTTTTTATCAATAATGACTGTATGCATTTCAATCAGGACTGACTGATCAGAATACTATTATGTTACTGTATAGATGTATGAATTTTCTTTTAATCCTAGTACTGAATATAATGTAATTGGGTATTAAAACATAGAGGAATTTAATTCCTGTAACAGTATGTGTGAGTTAAGTTTTGTTTTGTCCTCTAAATTGGCCATCCCATTCAACAGTACAATGAATGTCATTGTTAGTATTGCTGTCTTTTAATTTTTTATTTATTGTAAATTAATAAACATATAAAAAATTAAAAAAATATAAATAAAAAAGATTGGCAAATTCGCCACTGGCGCTCTGTGCTCTTCATAGATGAAAGCAGGTTCACACTGAACCCATGTGACAGACGTGACAGTCTGGAGATGCCATGGAGAACGTTCTGCTGCCTGCAACATCCTCCAGCATGACCGGTTTGGTGGTGGGTCAGTCATGGTGTGGGGTGGCATTTCTTTGGGGGGCCGCACAGCCCTCCATGTGCTCGCCAGAGGTAGCCTGACTGCCATTGGGTACCGAGATGAGATCCCCAGACCCCTTGTGAGACCATATGCTCATGTGGTTGGCCCTGGGTTCCTCCTAATGCAAGACAATGCTAGACCTCATGTGCCTAGAGTGTGTCAGCAGTTCCTGCAAGAGAAAGGCATTGATGCTATGGACTGGCCCGCCCGTTCCCCAGACCTGAATCCAATTGAGCACATCCGGGATGTCATGTCTTGCTCCATCCACCAACGCCACGTTGCACCACAGACTGTCCAGGAGTTGGCGGATGCTTTAGTCCAGGTCTGGGAGGAGATCCCTCAGGAGACCATTTGCCACCTCATCAGGAGCATGCCCAGGCGTTGTAGGGAGGTCATACAGGCACGTGGAGGCCACACACACTACTGAGCCTCATTTTGACTGGTTTTAAGGATATTACATCAAAGTTGGATCAGCCTGTAGTGTGGTTTTCCAATTTAATTTTGAGTGTGACTCCAAATCCAGACCTCCATGGGTTGATAAATTTGATTTCCATTGATCATTTTTGTGTGATATTGTTGTCAGCACATTCAACTATGTAAAGAAAAAAGTATTTAATACGAATATTTCATTAATTCAGATCTAAGATGTGTTATTTTAGTGTTACATTTATTTTATTGAGCACTGTAGTTATTCCAATCAAAATGTATAACTTCACCAATTTGGCCACTTGGTTACATTTGGGCTACTTGTGTGGGACACCTGGGTGACTTCATGATAAATGTCATGTAACACACTCATTTTGGAAGTTATCATTCTGAAACTTTGCACAAGTACTGTTGCCCTCTTATGATTTTCACTGAAATTGTCCCCATCATCCTATCTGAATGTTTGTTTTGTCTTGTTCATTTTAAAGATGATGATACAACAATAAAAATGAAAAAACATACTTTTTTCATTGTATTATCTAAACCAGATCTATTGTGTTATATTCTCCTACATTCAATTCACATTTACACAAACTTCAGAGTGTTTTCTTTAAAAGTAAACCATGAATATGCATATCCTTGGTCCTGGTCCTGAGCTACACGCAGTTAGCTTTGGGTAGTTCTTCAGGCGGAAATTGAAAAAAGTAGGGGGGTAGCTGTAAGAGGTTTTAAACAAAGCATGTTTGTCCATGTATGCTGATGATTCAACCATATATGCATCAGCAAACACAGCTAATGAAGTCACTGAAACCCTTAACAGAGTTGCAGTCTGTTTTGGGATGGGTGGCCAGTAATAAACTGGTCCTGAACATCTCTAAAACTAAGTCATTCCCTAAGTTCTAAACCTCAGCTGAATCTGGTAAATGAATGGTGTGGCTGTTGAACAAGTTGAGGAGACTAAATTACTTGGCGTTACCATAGATTCTAAACTGTCATGGTCAAAACATATAGATTCAATGTTTGTAAAGCTGGGGAGAGGTCTGTCCATAATAAAGACACCACACTCCAAAAAGCAAGTCCTGCAGGCTCTAGTTTTGTCTTATCTTGATTATTGTCTAGTCGTGGGGTCGAGGGCTGCAAGGAAATACCTAGTTAAGCTGCAGTTGTCTCAGAACAGGGCGGCACGTCTTGCTCTTCATTGTAATCAGAGGGCTGATATAAATACTATGCATGCCAGTCTCTCTTGGTTAAGAGTTGAGGAGAGACTGACTGCATCACTTATTTTAATAAGAAACGTGTTGAAAATCCCAAATTGTTTGCATTTTCAACTTCCATACAGCTCTGACATTTGTGTTTATGTTAATTAATGGTAAATTACCATGAGTCCGGCTGTCTTTTGCATTCTATTAACCTATTGACAAAATGTCATGACCACCACAGTCCTATCAGTGATAAGGTCAGGATGTGAGGAATCTGAACAGAGAGCCAGGGAGGAGGTAAGAGGGCAGTAGACTGTCATCTCAAGACCCTAATCAGAGGCCAAAGACTCTCACCCTTTCATTTCTCTCTTACTCTCTCTCTCTCCATTCGCATTCTGTCCCTACCTCTTCTATTATTTCTTTCTCTAGCTCTCCTCTCTCACCCTTTCATTTCTCTCTTTACTCTCTCTCTCTCCATTCGCATTCTGTTCCTACCTCTTCTATTCTTTCTTTCTCTAGCTCTCCTCTCTCACCCTTTCATTTCTCTCTTTACTCTCTCTCTCTCCATTCGCATTCTGTTCCTACCTCTTCTATTCTTTCTTTCTCTAGCTCTCCTCTCTCACCCTCTTGCCCTCTCTCTGCGATTCTCTTTCAGGACTACTTGGACTGGGTTGGCCTGTGAAAACATCTGAGTGCTGTTGTCAATCTTCCTGAAGCTACATGCTGTCGTGCTGAGTAAGAGTACAGCTTAGTGAGGGGCTTTACATTCCCCACTGAATCTAAATCCATTCAACCAACCGCCTTACATCAGCGCCAGGCAACACAAATGAAGAGGTTTTTACCCCTATTTACACACTAAAAGGGTAGAAGAATCAAAGCACTCTGAAGGACGGAGAGAGAGAAGGGGAGAGGAAAAGAGAGGAAAAGAGAAGAGGATTTTCTAATTTCATTTGTGGACATGTGTTTTTTGTCTGTGTGAATTTGCCATGATCTGACTTTTGACTCTGATATAATGTCCTGAAAGCAAAGCCCACAACTACATGCCAGGAGGCATCTAAAGGGAACTTTGAATTAATGATGAAAAACAAGACTGACAGGTGGCACAGTGAGGTCAAATTAAGCGCAGCTGTTAAGTTATAACAGCTGCTGCTTTCTCCAACTTGATGAAAGTGTATTGATCACCCCAAAACCCTTCACAGTAACAATCAGAAAAGGGATGGAGGATTTCTTCCTTGAATGGGTAGTGAAAGGTTAGGTCACATTTCATTTTGATATCAAACTATCACCTGCAAATCTACTGACAAATGTTATGCGGGTGAACTTCTGGTGCACTTTTCTGGTCTATTCAGACTCTGCAGAACTGGACAAGTTGTTGCTTAACCTTTGATCTGCTATCAACAGTTAAACAGTGGCTGCCCTTACTCCTCGTCTTACTCCTCCTTGTCCTCGTCCTCCTCCTTCTTCTCTTTCTCCTCCACCATGCTGTTGAGGTCAGGGACCGTGCTTTGCTCCATGTGATCACTTCCAGATGATGATGGAAGGCATTCGCCTTGTAGATAAATCACAGATACCCTAAATGTTTATTTTTATGATTATTGCGATACCTAAGAGCTATTTCCTGGGAGGTGCATGGGACAGACGCCTTATGTGGAATGTTTGTGCAGGCTGCGGAGAGAATCCGTGGGGGCCATTTTCCAGATGGATGGAGCCATGCAGTAAAGGGGGGGGTCAGGGATGAGGACGGAGAGGGGAGACCGGGGGGGGGGGGCGATGGGAGGCGATGATTATAACATAGATTTGTTCCACAGGCTGACAGTAGTGATAAATATGCAGACAGCACCTGGGCTTTGAATCACTGGTGGAGATGGGAGCTGATCAGACAGTAGGAACAATACCGATATCTGATATTTTCCTTGCGAAAAAAAACCCAATACAGATACCAATATTTAGTACAGTTAAATAGTTGAAACAAAATGTTAATTTGTTCAGTTTGGAACAGATTGTTTAATAACTTGTAAATGACAAATCCATTAATGTAATTTATCGCACAACAGATATTCATGACACAAATGTTTTAGCTGCCCCGCATTACAAAGATGGTGAGGTTGTTGGTGGCTCTTCTTACTATCCAATCTCGACTGTGTGGAGAGACTTAAAAATGCTTTGAGAGAAATATTGGCTTAAACTACAGTCCTTTTAGCTTTAACTGCTTGAAAAAATGACGGTCTCTAGGCTGTCATAAACTTTTCAAATGTTCTCAACTGACTTGACTAGTAAAATGCGAGCAAATTTACAACACAACTCATCTTCTCATCTTCCATTTAGGAAATTTAAAAAATAAACAAAATAACAACACTGTTTTGTTTTAAATGAAATGAAAATCTTGATCTATACCAGCCATGAATAAACAACTGAAATGTAACGCTCATCGGAAGAAGTTTACCAAGGTGCAGCGTGGTACGTGTTCATGATTCTTTATTTAATCCGAACACCAAACTAAACAACAAAAGAACAACGAACGTCAAGTTCTGAAGACTACACAGAGCTAACAAAAACCAACATCCACAACCTCAGGTGGCTAAACAGGCTGCCTAAGTATGATTCCCAATCAGAGACAACGATAGACAGCTGCCCCTGATTGAGAACCATACCCGGCCAAAACATAGAAACACAAAACCTAGAAATAAAGAATATAGAATGCCCACCCAAATCACACCCTGACCAAATCCCCCCCCCCCCCCCCCCCGCCGGACTGGGGACCGACGCTGGAGGCTTCCTGCCATGGATCCTCACAGAAGCCTCCGGGCCATGGGTCATCACTGGAGGCTCCGTGCCATGGATCATCACTGGAGGCTCCGTGCCATGGATCATCACTGGAGGCTTCGTGCCATGGATCATCACTGGAGGCTTCGTGCCATGGATCATCACTGGAGGCTTCGTGCCATGGATCATCACTGGAGGCTCCGGGCCATGGATCATCACTGGAGGCTCCGGGTCATGGATCATCACTGGAGGCTCCGGGCCATGGATCATCAATGGAGGCTCCGTGCCATGGATCATCACTGGACTGTAGAGACGCACTGGAGGTCTGGAGAGTAGAGCTGGCACAACCCGTCCTGGCTGAATGCTCACCCTAGCCCGGCAACTGCGGGGCGTTGGCACAGGACGCACTGGGTTGTGAGAGTGCACCGGAGACACAGTGCGCAGAGCCGGTGCAGGATATCCTGGACCGAAGAGACGCACTGGAGGCCATTCGTCCTGGCTGGATGCCCACTCTCGCCCGGCCGATGCGGGGAGCTGGAATATAGCGCACCGGGCTATGAGTGCGCACTGGAGACACACTGCGCAGAGCCGCATAACATGGGGCCTGACTAGTCACACTCTTCCCACGGTAAGCTTGAGGAGTTGGCTCAGGTCTCCAACCTGACTCAGCCAATCTCCTCGTGTGCCACCCAAAACATTTTTGGGAGTGGCTTCTCGGGCTTCCGTGCTAGCTGCGTCCCCTCGTAATGCTGGGCCCCCTTTCTAGCTGCCTCCGCCTTCCTAGCTGCTCTCTAAGGTCAGGGCATGACATGAAAAGCCATTGGGCTTCGTACATTTTTTCCCCCCAGTGACTCTCGATGGCTGGGTTACAATATTACTGCCCATTTACAATTTTAACATTTGGCTAGAGGTTTTTCTTCAAAGAGGACCGGCTTGGTTTATTTTTCGTGTACAATGTGTGAAGCTGCACTGATAAGGGCTCACTGTCCACACTGGCACAAGGAGCACCAAGATACTTACGCGCAGCTTTAGCTAGGATGGGAAAATGGTGCTTGTTACTTCTCCAGTATCCAAGTGCATCTTCATTTCTGGGAATAGTAGGTTCTGTCAGGTATGCTAGTATCTGCAAATAATGGGAAAGTGTGTGTGTGGGGTGTTAGTACAATTAATACAACAACTTGCATTATTCTTGCATTCCAAAGGATCATTAGGCATATATCAGTTCAGTCGTTTCATTCTCAACAAGGATTTCATCACAAGCAGTGAAGATTTCAGCTCTGTCTGTCCGTGGCCTCTTCTGTCATTGTGTCCGTTTCCATCTGGTCCAGCTGTGTCTGAAACATTTCACATAACCCTGTTTGTTGTCTGCATCGAAGTAGCGGTCCTTGTACCTAGCATCAAGCATGGTGGCGACACAGTAAAGAGGCTCAGAGAGAATGCCACCAAATTGCTTGTTCACAACCACTAGTAGAGTACCTTTTTTCAAGTTTGAACCACACAGTCTGTGTCGGCAGTTTTGTTGAGCAGGCATTTCAATGCCATGACTGAGGGTATCACGTCTGCTGCAGACGCAGTTGATGAGCTTATTTCTCGAGTCAGTTGTTTGAATGGAGCTAGGTGGTTGTTCAATGAGAGTCCTCTGATTTGCACTGATTGTTGCAGGTAACTCATAGTCGGCTGCGTACACGCCAAGCACGCCAGCAGCCTCTCCATCATGTAAAAAGTACTGTTCCATCTAGTGGAAATGTCTTGCTTTAGCTTTGTCGTTTTCACTCCAACCTGCTCCTGTATTGCTTGCAGGCGGCTGTATGCTATGAGTGTTTAAAATGACCCACTATCTTCCTAACTGTTGCCACTGTGTCAGATATGCTGCGTTGGGTCAAAAACACCTTCGTTCACAGCCAGTTGCAGCATGTGTGCCATGCATGGAAAACTGGCGACTCTGCATTCTTCCAAAGCCTTTGTCATGTTCCGTGCATTATCACGTAGCACAGCGTGTACTTTGTTCTTGGGGGTTTTCCAAGTTTCAAACATGTTCTCAAATGCCAAGTCAAATATGGCAT
The DNA here is from genome assembly GCF_021184085.1 of Oncorhynchus gorbuscha. NCBI lineage: Eukaryota > Metazoa > Chordata > Actinopteri > Salmoniformes > Salmonidae > Oncorhynchus > Oncorhynchus gorbuscha. Next base: position 48,019,512 of record NC_060178.1, read on the forward strand.
TCCGCAGTACTAAGTCCTCGTCGACCCACTGTGCTGTCAGACTCAGCATGCTGTCATGGGGCTGACATCGCTGCTCCTAATGTCAGTCGTGAAGCCAATAGCAGTGACGCCCATAGCAAGTAGCTCATGGATGTGCGTTTCATCAATACTGTGAAACTCCGGTAGGGCAACATCTGACAAATAGCGCCTACTTGGTGGTGTGTCCCTGGGCTCGAGGTGCTCCACCAGTCGGCGAAAGCCAACATCATCCACGATAGAGAACGGTTGATTGTCAAAGGCATTGAAAACCGTTATTTTGGCGTTAATGGATTTCACCTTGGAGTTGTCTCAATGAAAATGTCTTGCGCTTTCAAATGACTGCTCATTGAAATGACTGCTCATTGAAATGACTGCTCATTGAAATGACTGCTGATTGAAATGACTGCTGATTGAAATGACTGCTGATTGAAATGACTGACTGATTGAAATGACTGCTCATTGAAATGACTGCTCATTGAAATGACTGCTCATTGAAATGACTGCTCATTGAAATGACTGCTCATTGAAATGACTGCTCATTGAAATGACTGCTCATTGAAATGACTGCACGACTTGAACTTGTTTAATTGTTGGAAGTGTTTAGTTCTGTTCTACTTTTGTTCTAAGTAGTCGCTGAACGCCTGAACGGGTGATGCAATTTCAAATGAGTAATTCGATTTGTGGTATTGAAAGATTTCACTTTCTCCCCTCCTCGGGAAATAATAGCAGCACAAACGTTGCATTTGGCCTTTTTGTTATCTTCCTTTGAAACATCAATATAGATCCAGGCAGCAGACATTGTGGGCTACATTAGGAATGCTGTGTTACACGTGTAGCACAGTCTTACACCATCTACCTACGTGATACAATCAGCTCTGACGTCGGTTTTGCACTTAGGCGTTTAACTATACACAGAGCTGATGCAAATGTTGGCATTTTTAGCTAATATCGGCCGATTTTCCGATCTGCTTACCGATATAAGTCTGAATGGGTTTCCAGTTTGTAAACATAACCCTTGACCCTGCATTTCATTTGTTGACATTTTCCTAGTTGACAAATAAGTCGAGTAAGGTTTTTAAACTTGCAATCGGCTAAAGAAATTCCACCCCTTTTCATTCCAGATGAATCAAGAGTGAAAAGGCAGGATGTATTTACCGGCAAAGTCTGGGCTGAAATACAGTATAATCCTGTCGAATTGGGTGCCATTTGTCAACATACCTTAGATTAGATTTAGGGAGATCCATCTGACCAGTAGATGCTCATTAGTCACAGATGAAAGCTCTGTATCTGCGGGGCTCCAAAGACCTCTCACATGTGCAGGCAGCATTTTTCTGCAGGCCTGTGTTATCTCACAACCCTGTGCTAAACTCCTTCCCTCAGCTTATAAACAATGGGTCAGGTACAGATAGGGGATGTCAAATATACTACCTGCTCAGTAAAGTTCAGTTCACCATAATAGGAGAAATAAAGGGTTTTTCCCTTGATATTTTCTGATGTAATTGTCCTCTCATCGACTGGAAAGGATTTAAGCGATGCATTGAATTAGGCCTTATAATTTAATAACATTTTTAGTACTTTTTACCCCTTTTTCTCCCCAATTTCGTGAAATCCATTGATAGCTACAGTCTCGTCCCATCGCTGCAACTCCCGTATGGACTCGGGAGAGGCGAAGGTCGAGAGCCATGCGTCCTCTGAAACACGACCCTGCCTGATTTTAATATTTCCTCAGATGGTGTTGGCCAAGCCGTCCACTGAGAAGCAGACAGAACAGGCGAGGCTGAATAAACTAGTGTTAAGAAACACAACACGGTACTGTTTTAGGAATCCTTCCCACAGCAAGCCAATGATTAACTAAAGCCATCTGCATGTGGTATCAGTGTGCAATAATGTTGAGATTGAATTTGATTTGAGTTCATTTGAGTCAGTGATGGAGTGTTTAAAACAACGAATCCCTTTGAAAATAGCCTATGTTGCATTGATATGAGTCAGAAACAGTTATTCTAGTGTCAAAATTTACTACAAAGTGTAAATAGGATACTTTTAGTAAATGAAGGTTGGGTTTTAATTTGAAAATGCCCATTTGCCCACTAACGTGGGGTGAACAGCGGTGGTGATTGCCGTCTTTCCAATAGTAGAGTCCGTGAGACAGCAGCTCCAACTTTGTTTACATGAGACAACACGCCACACAATAGTATAGACCGTGAGACAGCAGCTCCAACTTTGTTTACATGAGACAACACGCCACACAATAGTAGAGACCGTGAGACAGCAGCTCCAACTTTGTTTACATGAGACAACACGCCACACAATAGTATAGACCGTGAGACAGCAGCTCCAACTTTGTTTACATGAGACAACAAACACGCCACACAATAGTAGAGACCGTGAGACAGCAGCTCCAACTTTGTTTACATGAGACAACATGCCACACAATAGTATAGACCGTGAGACAGCAGCTCCAACTTTGTTTACATTAGACAACACGCCACACAATAGTAGAGACCGTGAGACAGCAGCTCCAACTTTGTTTACATGAGACAACACGCCACACAATAGTAGAGACCGTGAGACAGCAGCTCCAACTTTGTTTACATGAGACAACACGCCACACAATAGTATAGACCGTGAGACAGCAGCTCCAACTTTGTTTACATGAGACAACACGCCACACAATAGTAGAGACCGCCACACAATAGTAGAGACCGTGAGACAGCAGCTCCAACTTTTTTTACATGAGACAGACACACAATAGTAGAGACCGTGAGACAGCAGCTCCCACTTTTTTTACATGAGACAACACACCACACAATAGTAGAGACCGTGAGACAGCAGCTCCAACTTTGATTACAATACTGCACCTTTGTTAGATGTAATATTGTGCAAATAAAACACCCAGATTTCTTTAGTTATATCCTAGATTCATTCTGGTGATTTTGAGGAAGTGAAATAGGCTACAGTGTCTGATGGGGGACAAACATCATTAACCAAACGAGGAAATGGTCAGAAAACACACCTCCAAGACTGAAATGTTGTTTTTCTAATGAGCAGCAGAAAACACACGTGCCAATTGGCGTGTTCAGTGGCTCTTTAAGATGAATGATGGAATAATAATAGGGTATGTTTTTTGTCTGAAAGGAAAATATTTCATTTACTTTGGCAAGCTGTGGCGAATAGATGGTCTCTTATGTGATGGTAATTTGACACGTAGAAATACACTCATATGTAAGCCATCCATCTCCAAGATAAATCATCTTGAAGGACCTGAATGTCTTTATAAAGAATGGCACGGTTTTAATCAGAAATGAATGCCCTGAATCGCCATAGATAATGTGCCATTACCCTCATAGCAACACAGCCTTATTATAGTGTTGCTCAATCAAATTGCCTTTTGTATTTGGCCTCTCTTGCCTGCCTTAGAAGGACATGGTAGAGAACTGCAGTGGTGGTAAAACAGGGAAGGCCAACTGCAAAGTGGAGGATGGTTCCAAATGACAGTGAGGAGGAGAGATGCAGAGAGACACACAGAATGACAAAGCAAGTCTGGTAAATGAGAGATGGACAGAGGGAGACAATCCTTCCAAGACAAGATGGAGCATCTGTCTGTGTGCTCCCTACTAGAGCCTAGGCTGAGTTATTCATTAATATATATCTGTATGTTGACTTTCCCTCAGTAATACATCACACAGTTGGCTGGACAGGGACTGGGTCGGGGGAAATAGGGAGGAGGAAGGAGAGACTGGCAGGAGGGAGACAGCTGGAGATGGGGAGACGCACGGAGATAGGGGGACTGTTATTATGGATGAGTTGCTCTCTGAGCAGAAGGCACAGAGAGCACTGTGGTGCTAACCATCATATCACTCTCAAAAATAAAAAAGAATCAAGAATAATTGTCAATTTTATCTCTTTATGCTGGTTTGATAGTGATGATTTATTTTTAAGTCATGATGAACCAACTTTTGAAATGTTACAGAACTTCTGATGTAACGTGTTTTCCCCTAGATTTATGATTTTGAAATAATGTCTGTGGTGTGATTGAAAATCAGATACCGTAGCAGTCAAAAGTTTGGACACACCTACTCATTCAAGGGTTTTACATTATTTTTTACTATTTTCTACATAATAGTGAAGACATCATAACTATGAAATTACACCTATGGAATCATGTAGTAACCAAAAATATGACACCTTTGCACACGCTTGGCATTCTCTCAACCAGCTTCACCTGGAATGCTTTTCCAACACTCTTGAAGGAGTTCCCACATATGCTGAGCACTTGTTGGCTGCTTTCCTTCCCTCTGCGGTTCAACTCATCCCAAACCATCTCAATTGGGTTGAGGTCAGGTGATTGTGGAGGCCAGGTCATCTGATGCAGCACACCATCACTCTCCTTCTTGGTCAAATAGTCCTTAACCTCTCTGGGATATGTGGGACTATAGCGTCCCACCTCGCCAACAGCCAGTGAAATTGCAGGGCGCCAAATTCAAAATAACAGAAATCCAATAATTACAATTATTAAAGTTCCCGGATGTTGTACTAAATTCGCCAAAATACGAAGCATACACACAGTGGACACTATTTCCGTACTTTTATGGCCCATAATGTAATTCTTCAGAAAATGGCTATGGCTTCACAAAGTTATCCTTACGAACCGCATAGCAATACAGCACTATGCACCAGTATGTTAGCTCGTATGTTACCTAACGTAGCTGGCTACTAATATATCGAACTTGCCAGGTATTATTTAACTATCTGCAATCTAACTAACTTCACAATGTTTATTGACTTGATTATTCACACCATGCTTAGCTAAGTGGTATAGTCGTTGTGCGTTTCAATGGAGTTAATAGCTGTGTGATCTTGTGTGTGTGTGATCTTGTGTGTGTGTGATCTTGAAAATCTTGGTATGATGAGTGATAAGGGGGGTTTTCTATGTAAACTCAAAACCTCTCCAAATACAATTTGATGATACTTTAATGGGTGTTTTTCCATGCTTGTCCCCAGAAATGTCTTGATGGTATTTAGTGGTGTTACATCCTCACGATCCTACATGTAAACATTAGGTGACATCATTAGCCTTAGTATTTTTTACTGGTGACCCTGTTTGCTGCAATTAGATGTGTTTTTCCCTCCATACAATGCATCATTTGAAGTGTTAAGTTTTTAAATAGGGCATAAATCAACTAGGCTGTAAACATGTTTTGGCTCTTCCATTGAAGAGAGATTACTGAGAGATAATTGCACAGTAAACTGTTAGGAACACAAGCATTTCACTATACCCGCAATAACATCTGCTAAATATATATGTGACCAATAAAATTTGATTTGATTTGCTAATGCGAGACAATAAATATCCTTGGAAAGTCACTCAAGTAAATGAAATGCTCATTCTGACCTGAAATGGAGTTTGAATTATTTGTTTGAGGGAAATACCTAATATGATATACAAAGGAATGGGATAGTCTCAGTAAGCCCTTATGATGCTAGACTAGTTTTTGTTAGAATCAGGAAACAAACATACACACTTTGGTGGTTTTTGTTTTAAATTCTAGGAATTAAGGCACTTTATAAGATTTGTATTCATGTTATTGACTCATCACACAATGTACAATATAAAAAATGGGATGCCAGTAGATTCTATGAATAAATTAATGTAAAATAGGCCCTTTTCAATCACAGTACAATCACAGTACAACAAAACAGTATGGTAGATGTGTTTTCGTAGCCAGTTTAATTGCTAAAGTTGTCAATGTGCCCACATGATATGACCACAATGCTAAAGCACTACAGACAAATCACAGTGATGAAAAGCAACTGCTGGTCCTTGACTGTCACCCTGTGGTTAAACTAAGCAAATACATATAAAATCAAATATTCACAGCATGTAATATGTGAATAGGTGTTTGTCCTAAAATAATAGAAAGTTACCCCCCAAAAATTATTAACATGATGAAATGTTTTTAAAAAATTAGGAATATAATGAAGAGGCAAATAACACCCTTAGATTTTTTTCCTGTTGAATGTAGCCTATACTTGCTGTGATTTGTTACAACAAGCTTGTCGTGACATGGGTCTCGGTGAGGTCGGGATTATTTCAGAGTCTGTCGAATCCTGCTTACAACTAATACAGCAATAATGAAGGCAGCAGTACCAATGACTAATACAACCAGTGCTATTACATTTGATCCAGAGGACTGCTTTAGGTTTGGACCTGAATATTATGATATATTTGACTTACAAATGGTCAAATGTTTGTGGCTCTAGCAACATAAGAGATGTCAGACTTCAGAGAATCCTTGTCACAAGAACACACAGCAAGGAACATGACCGTCTCTAGTTGAGCATGGGCTATGTAGCTGAATAAGGAAGGAGTATTACTCTCTAGAGCCTGCCTCTAGTGACTGGATGTCAGAGGTGTTCAGGAAATGCACTCCACTGAATTGTCCTCTCAGGATCTCCAAGACAATGCTGACTCTGATCTCATAGGAATCAGATGGCAAAAAACAAGGCATTACAAAGTGAAAAATATGAAATGTATTAACGTTATAACATACACTATATATACAAAAGTATGTGGACACACCTTCAAAGTGGATTTGTGGATTTCAGCCACACCCGTTGTTGACAGGTGTATAGAATCGAGCACACAGCCGTGCAATCTTCATAGCCAAACATTGGCAGTAGAATGGGCCTACTGACTTTCAACGTGGCACTGTCATAGGAGTCCACCTTTCCAACAAGTCAGTTCGTCACATTTCTGCCCTGCTAGAGCTGCCCCGCTCAACTTTAATTGCTGTTATTATGAAGTGGAAACATCAAGCTGCAACAATGGCTCAGCTGCGAAGTGGTAGGCCACACAAGCTCATAAAATGGCACATAAATCGTCTGTCCTCAGTTAAAACACTCACTGTCGACTTCCAAACAGCCTCTGGACGCAATGTCAGCACAAAAACTGTTTGTCGGGAGCATCATGAAAAGGGTTTCCATGTAAATCGCCCCGCCATTGGAAACTGTTCTCTGGAGTGATTAATCACACTTCACCATCTAGCAGTGTGACGGACGAATCTGGGTTTGGCAGATGCCAGGAGAACGCTACCTGTCCGAATGCATAGTGCCAACTATAAAGTTAGGTGGAGGAGGAATAATGGTCTGGGGCTGTTTTTCCATGGTTCGGTCTAGGCCCCTTAGGTCCAGTGAAGGGACATCTTAACACTACAGCATGCAATGACATCATAGACGATTCTGTGCTTTGGGGCAACAGTTTCGGGAAGGCCCTTTCCTGTTTCAGCATGACAATGCCACCGTGCACAAAGCGAGGTCCATACAGAAATGGTTTGTCGAGATCAGTGTGGAAGAACCGGCTTACACAGAGCCCTGACCTCAACTCCATCGAACACCTTTGGGATGAATTGGAACGCCGACTACAAGCCAGGCCTAATCGCCCAACATCAGTGCCTGACCTCACTAATGTTCTTGTGGCTGAATGGAAGCAAGTCCCCGCAGCAATGTTCCAACATCTCGTGGAAAGCCTTCCCAGAAGAGTGGAGGCTGTTTTAGTAGCAAAGGGGGGACCAACTCCATATTAATTCCTATGATTTTGGAATGAGATGTTTAGTCATGTAGCATATGTATGAGATTCACACATGGTTATTCAATTGCATGATTAAGTACTGTACCTGTGCCTTAGCCCAAGTTCCTTGGTCCAAGTCGGCAGGTAGCCTGGTGGTTAGAGTGTTGGACTAGTAACCGGAAGGTTGCAAGATCAAATCCCTGAGCTGACAAGTTAAAAATCGGTTGTTCTGCCCCCGAACGAGGCAATTAACCCCGTGTTCCTAGGCCGTCATTGAAAAAATAATTTGTTCGGACTGAGATCCCGCTAACGGGATCGATATGACAACAGCCAGTAAAAGTGCAGGGCCCCAAATTCAAAACAACAGAAATCCCATAATTAAAATTCCTCAAAAAAAGATTACACCATTTTAAAGATACACTTCTTGTTAATCCCACCACGGTGTCCGATTTCAAAAAAGGCTTTACAGCAAAAGCAAACCAAACGATTATGTTAGGTCAGGACACAGAAAAACACAGCCATTTTTGCAGTCAAAGAGAGGACTCACAAAAAGCATAAATAGAGATAAATTAATCACCAACCTTTGATGATCTTCATCAGATGACACTCATAGGACTTCATGTTACACAATACATGCATGTTTTGTTCGATAAAGTTCATATTTATATCAAAACATCTGAGTTTACATTGGCGCGTTACGTTCAGTAGTTCCAAAACATCCGGTGAGTTTGCAGAGAGCCACATCAATTTACAGAAATACTCATAATAAACATTGATAAAAGACACAACTATTATGCACGGAATTATAGATACACTTCTCCTTAATGCACCAGGTTCCCTCGGAGAGTTCATCAATGAGCTTGATGCCTTGATAAGCTCCTTTCCTGAGGACGGCTCACCTCTCACAGTTCTGGGCGACTTGTATCCTTTTCCCTCTCGCTCTCATCCAACACCTCCCACACTGCCCCTACTCGGATGGTATCGCGCCGTCCCAACCTTCGCTCTCTCTCCCCCGCTACTCTCTCCTCTTCCATCCTATCATCTCTTCCCTCCGCTCAAACCTTCTCCAACCTATCTCCTGATTCTGCCTCCTCAACCCTCCTCTCCTCCCTCTCTGCATCCTTTGACTCTCTATGTCCCCTATCCTCCAGGCCGGCTCGGTCCTCCCCTCCTGCTCCGTGGCTCGATGACTCATTGCGAGCTCACAGTACAGGGCTCCGGGCAGCCGAGCGGAAATGGAGGAAAACTCGCCTCCCTGCGGACCTGGCATCCTTTCACTCCCTCCTCTCTACATTTTCCTCCTCTGTCTCTGCTGCTAAAGCCACTTTCTACCACGCTAAATTCCAAGCATCTGCCTCTAACCTTAGGAAGCTCTTTGCCACCCTCTCCTCCCTCCTGAATCCTCCTCCCCCCCCCGCTCCTCCCTCTCTGCAGATGACTTCGTCAACCATTTTGAAAAGAAGGTTGACGACATCCGATCCTCGTTTGCTAAATCAAACGACACCGCTGGTTCTGCTCACACTGCCCTACCCTGTGCTCTGACCTCTTTCTCCCCTCTCTCTCCAGATGAAATCTCGCGTCTTGTGACGGCTGGCCGCCCAACAACCTGCCCGCTTGACCCTATCCCCTCCTCTCTTCTCCAGACCATTTCCGGAGACCTTCTCCCTTACCTCACCTCGCTCATCAACTCATCCCTGACCGCTGGCTACGTCCCTTCCGTCTTCAAGAGAGCGAGAGTTGCACCCCTTCTGAAAAAACCTACACTCGATCCCTCCGATGTCAACAATTACAGACCAGTATCCCTTCTTTCTTTTCTCTCCAAAACTCTTGAACGTGCCGTCCTTGGCCAGCTCTCCCGCTATCTCTCTCTGAATGACCTTCTTGATCCAAATCAGTCAGGTTTCAAGACTAGCCATTCAACTGAGACTGCTCTCCTCTGTATCACGGAGGCGCTCCGCACTGCTAAAGCTAACTCTCTCTCCTCTGCTCTCATCCTTCTAGATCTATCGGCTGCCTTCGATACTGTGAACCATCAGATCCTCCTCTCCACCCTCTCCGAGTTGGGCATCTCCGGCGCGGCCCGCGCTTGGATTGCGTCCTACCTGACAGGTCGCTCCTACCAGGTGGCGTGGCGAGAATCTGTCTCCTCACCACGCGCTCTCACCACTGGTGTCCCCCAGGGCTCTGTTCTAGGCCCTCTCTTATTCTCGCTATACACCAAGTCACTTGGCTCTGTCATAACCTCACATGGTCTCTCCTATCATTGCTATGCAGACGACACACAACTAATCTTCTCCTTTCCCCCTTCTGATGACCAGGTGGCGAATCGCATCTCTGCATGTCTGGCAGACATATCAGTGTGGATGACGGATCACCACCTCAAGCTGAACTTCGGCAAGACGGAGCTGCTCTTCCTCCCGGGAAGGACTGCCCGTTCCATGATCTCGCCATCACGGTTGACAACTCCATTGTGTCCTCCTCCCAGAGCGCTAAGAACCTTGGCGTGATCCTGGACAACACCCTGTCGTTCTCAACCAACATCAAGGCGGTGGCCCGTTCCTGTAGGTTCATGCTCTACAACATCCGCAGAGTACGACCCTGCCTCACACAGGAAGCGGCGCAGGTCCTAATCCAGGCACTTGTCATCTCCCGTCTGGATTACTGCAACTCGCTGTTGGCTGGGCTCCCTGCCTGTGCCATTAAACCCCTTCAACTCATCCAGAACGCCGCAGCCCGTCTGGTGTTCAACCTTCCCAAGTTCTCTCACGTCACCCCGCTCCTCCGTTCTCTCCACTGGCTTCCAGTTGAAGCTCGCATCCGCTACAAGACCATGGTGCTTGCCTACGGAGCTGTGAGGGGAACGGCACCTCAGTACCTCCAGGCTCTGATCAGGCCCTACACCCAAACAAGGGCACTGCGTTCATCCACCTCTGGCCTGCTCGCCTCCCTACCACTGAGGAAGTACACCTCCCGCTCAGCCCAGTCAAAACTGTTCGCTGCTCTGGCCCCCCAATGGTGGAACAAACTCCCTCACGACGCCAGGACAGCGGAGTCAATCACCACCTTCCGGAGACACCTGAAACCCCACCTCTTTAAGGAATGCCTAGGATAGGATAAGTAATCCCTCTCACCCCCCCCCTTTAAGATTTAGATGCACTATTGTAAAGTGACTGTTCCACTGGATGTCATAAGGTGAATGCACCAATTTGTAAGTCGCTCTGGATAAGAGCGTCTGCTAAATGACTTAAATGTAAATCTAAATGTAAATGCATCAGCTGTGTCAGATTTCAAAAAAACTTTACGGAAAAAAGCTCACCATGCTATAATCTGAGTACGGTGCTCAGAAACCAAAACAACCCAAACAGATATCCGCCATGTTGTGTAGTCAACAGAAGTGAGAAATAGCATTATAAATATTCACTTACCTTTGATGATCTTCATCAGAATGCACTCCCAGGAATCCCAGTTCCACAATAAATGTTTTTTTGTTCGATAAAGTCCATAATTTATGTCCAAATATCTCTTTTTTGTTCGCGAATTTAGCCCAGTAATCCAAATTCATGACACGCGATCACTAGGAGCAACCAAAAAGTCAAAAAGTTCCGTTACAGTCCATAGGAACATGTCAAACGAAGTATAGAATCAATCTTTAGGATGTTTTTAACATAAATCTTCAATAATGTTCCTTTGTCTGTAGACTTGCAATGGAACTCAAGCTAACTCTCACGTGAACGAGTGTGGCCAGCTCGTGGCTCTCTGGCAGACCTCTGACTCCTTCCCCTCTCATTCGCCCCCACTTCACAGTAGAAGCATCAAACAAGGTTCTAAAGACTGTTTACATCTACTGGAAGCCGTAGGAAGTGCAATTTGACCCCATAGACTGTGCATTCGATAGGGAATGAGTTGAAAAACTACAAACTTCAGATTTCCCACTTCCTGGTTGGATTTTTTCTCAGGTTTTCACCTGCCATATGAGTTCTGTTATACTCAGACATCATTCAAACAGTTTTAGAAACTTCAGAGTGTTTTCTATCCAAATATACTAATAATATGCATATATTAGCAACTGGGCCTGAGTAGCAGCCAGTTTACTCTGGGCACCTTATTCATCCAAGCTACTCAACTTGTTATGGCTGGGGGCAGTATTAACTGACTTGCCTAGTTAAATAAAGGTACAATTTAAAAAAAGTCTCCTGGTCCAAATCAAATTGTACTATTGTTTTCCCTTTGTTTTGTCTATGCACTCACTTTCACATTGTATTTTTCCTTTCTTAGCAGTGGTAAAACATCTGGAACAGTTAACAAAAGAATAAGCACCTTGAAAAAGTACAGATGTGTTTAATCCTTAGAGTCTAAATGGGGGGGGGGGGGTGGGTGGGTTCTACTTCTACTTCGCTGCCATGTATCTGAGAGCTATAAGAAATATCAGGATTTTCATTTTTACACATATTTAACAAATAAAAGTTGCCATTAAACTACTTCTATATACACTGACTATACAAAACATTAGGAACACCTGCTCTTTCCATGACATAGAATGACCAAGTAAAAGCTATGATCCCTTATTGATGTCACATGTTAAATCCATTTCAATTAATGTAGATGTGCCATTCAGAGGGTGAATGTGCAAGACAAAAGATTTAAGTGCCTTTGAACTAACAATGTTTATCTATTATATAGAATAACTCTGTACTTGGAACAGAATTCTTTATGCTAGAAAGGTAGCTCATTTTAAATTGAATCAAATTTTATTGGTCACATACACGTGGTTAGCAGTTGTTATTGCGAGTGTAGCGAAATGCTTGTGCTTCTAGTTCCGACAGTGCAGCAATATCTAACATGTAATCTAACAATTCCACAACAACTACCTACTACACACAAATCTAAGTAAAGGAATATAATAAGAATATATACATATAAATATATGGATGAGCAATGACAGAGCAGCATAGGCAAGATGCAATAGATGGTATAAAATTCAGTATATACATATGAGATGTGTAATGCAAGATATGTAAACATTATTAAAGTGCCATTATTAACGTGACTAGTGATCCATTTATTAAAGTGGCCAATGATGTCAAGTCTGTAGGTAGGCAGCAGCCTCTCTGTGTTAGTGATGGCTGTCAGTCTGATGGCCTTGAGATAGAAGCTGTTTTTCAGTCTCTCAGTCCCAGCTTTGATGCACCTGTACTGACCTCGCCTTCTGGATGGTAGCTGGGTGAACAGGCAGTGGCTTGGGTGGTTGTTGTCCTTGATGATCTTTTTGGCCTTCCTGTGAGATCGTGTGCTGTAGGTGTCCTGGAGGGCAAGTAGTTTGCCCCCGCTTTGCGGTTGTGGGCGGTGCAGTTGCCGTACCAGGCGGTGATACGGCCTGACAGAATGCTCTCAATTGTGCATCTGTAAAGGTTTGTGAGGGTTTTAGGTGACAAGCCACATTTCTTCAGCCTTCTGAGGTTGAAGAGGTACTGTTGAGCCTTCTTCAGCCTCCTTCACCACACTGTCTGTGTGCGTGGACCATTTCAGTTTATCCGTGATGTGTATGCCGAGGAACTTAAAACGTTTCACCTTCTCCACTGCGGTCCCGTCGATGTGGATAGAGGGGATCTCCCTCTGCTGTTTCCTAAAGTCCACGATCATCTCCTTTGTTTTGTTGACGTTGAGTGAGAGGTTGTTTTCCTGCCACCACACTGAATGCCTTCACCTCCTCCCTGCTGGCTGTCTCGTCGCTGTTGGAAATCAAGCCTTCTACTGTTGTCTCGTCTGCAAACTTGATGATTGAGTTAGAGGCATGCTTGGCCAGGCAGTAATGGGTGAACAGGGAGTACAAGAGGGGGCTGAGCACGCATCCTTGTGGTGTCCCAGTGTTGAGGATCAGCAAAGTGGAGATGTTGTTTCCTACCTTCACCACCTGGGGGCGGCCCGTCAGGAAGTGCAGGACCAAATTGCACAGGGTAGGATTGACACCCAAGGCCTCAAGCTTAATTATGCGCTTGGAGGGTACTATGGTGATGAATGCTGAGCTATAGTCGATGAACAGCTTTCTTACATATGTATTCCTCTTGTCCAGATGGGATAGGACAGTGTGATAGCGATTGCATCGTCTGTGGACCTATTGGGGTGGTAAGCAAATTGAAGTGGGTCTAGGGTGACAGGTAAGGTAGAGGTGATATGATCCTTGACTTGTCTCTCAAAGCACTTCATCATGACAAAAGTGAGTGCTACGGGGCGATAGGCATTTAGTTCAGTTACCTTTGCCTTCTTGGACACAGGAACAATGGTGGCCATATTGAAGCATGTGGAGACAGAAGACTGGTATAGGGAGAGATTGAATATGTCCGTAAACACACCAACCAGCTGGTTTGTGCATGCTCTGAGGATGCAACTTGCGGTACCGTCTGGGCCTGCAGCCTTGCGAGGGTTAACACATTTAAATGTCTTATGTCGGCCACGGAGGAGAGCCCACAGTCCTTGGTAGCGGGCCGCATTGGTGGCTCTCTATTATCCTCAAAGCAAAGAGGGTGTTTAGTTGGTCTGGACGTCGGTGTCTGTGATTGTCTGTAGATCCTGCCTCATATGTCTCGTGTCTGAGCCGTTGAATTGTGACTCCACTTTGTCTCTATATACTGACATTTTGCTTGCTTGACTGAGGGAATAACTACACTGTTTGTAGTCGGCCTTATTCCCAATCACATTTCCATGTTTAAAGGAGACATTTCACACTTAATGCAGTAGTTCAAGCTTTTAGATGAGTATTAAAAGTCAGCTACTAGCTAGTTTACTAAAAAAAGACAACTTACCAGTTTGTCCAAAACTTCTGTATTTTCTCAATGTTGCCAATTCTTATTCCTGAATGCATTTAGTTAGTTGGTCCTCAAAACTTGAACTCCATTTTGAAAATTAGGCATTTCCCGTGAACCGGAATACACCTCATCACTCTCCCTCATCTGATTGGTCGGTTAGGCAGTCCTGAGTTGGCATATGTGTCATTACACTCCCTCATCTGATTGGTCGGGTAGGCGGCCTTTTGACTTTGTGGCTGTGGTAACTAGGGATGGCCTACTTATTATTCAAATAAAGGCACTTATTATCAGTGGTGGAAAAAGTACCCAATTGTCATACGTAAATAAAAGTAAAGATACCAAGTAAAAGTGAAAGTCACCCAGTAAAATACTACTTGAGTAAGTCTAAAAGTATTTGGTTTGAAATATTCTGAAGTATCAAAAGTAAATGTAATTGCTAAAATATACTTAAGTGTCAAAGTAAAACTATAAATCATTTCCATTTCCTTATATGAAGCATGTAATGGCTTTCCTCCTTTTCGTCTGAAGAGGAAAGTCGAGAAGGATCGGAGGACCAATATGCGGCGTGGTAAGTGTCCATGGTATTTATTTACACACATAAACTGAACACTCCATACAAAAACAATAAACGTAGCGTGAATAACCAAAACCGAAAACAGTACCGTGTGGTGGAAAACACAGACATGGAAACAATCACCCACAAAACAACACTGAAACCCAGGCTACCTAAGTATGATTCTCAATCAGAGACAACCAGGCTACCTAAGTATGATTCTCAATCAGAGACAACCAGGCTACCTAAGTATGATTCTCAATCAGAGACAACCAGGCTACCTAAGTATGATTCTCAATCAGAGACAACCAGGCTACCTAAGTATGATTCTCAATCAGAGACAACTAACGACACCTGCCTCTGATTGAGAACCATACTAGGCTGAACACAGAAAAACAACCTAGACACACACAACATAGAATGCCCACCCAACTCACGTCCTGACCAACTAAAACAAACAATTAACACAAATACTAGGGTCAGAACGTGACAAAGCAAAACAGTCGGCATTATTATTTATTTATTTACGGATAGCCAGGGGCGCACTGCAACACTCAGGCATCTTTATGAACTAAGCATTTGTGTTTAGTGAGTCCGCGAGATCAGAGGCAGTAAGTATGATCAGGGATGTTCTTTTGAAAAGTGTTCTGAAACATTTTCCTGTCCTGCTAAGCATTAAAAATGGAACGAGTACTTTTGTGTGTCAAGGAAAATGTATGGAGTAAAAATAACATTATTTGCTTTAGGAATGTAGTGAAGCAGATGTAAAAGTTGCAAAAAATAATAAAGTACAGATACCCCCCAAAAACTACTTAGGTAGTACTTTAAAGTATTTTTGCTTTAGTACTTTGTGCCACTGCTTAATATTTGTTATGCTGACAGGGAATTTCCCTTTTACCTTGATGATCATTATAATGTAATTCTAAAAAGATTGATGACCACAGGATTGGTGACCACAGGCACAAGCAGTGATGAACATAGATGAAAGGTTATAGATTTATAGATCTAGCCCACTTTCTACATTGAGAAGTTGACTATTTTGCCCGGCAGGCGAGATAAAAACAAGTTGTATAACTTAACCATAGCTACTGCTATGCCAGTGCCATAAAGTTATAGGCCATAAAAATATTAAACTGACAAGTAACATTCATTCAAGCCACAAATTGTACATTCCAAAGTATGTTTTTGCAGTTCTCTAAATCACTTGTATTAGGTACGTTGGTGTCACGTTCTGACCTTAGTTCCTTTGTTTTGTCTTTTGTTTTAGTATTGTCAGGGTGTGAGTTGGGTGGGTTGTCTATGTTAGTCTGTCTATGATTTTTATTTCTGTGTTTGGCCTGGTATGGTTCTCAATCAGAGGCAGCTGTCAATCATTGTCCCTGATTGAGAACCATATTTAGGTAGCCTGTTTTGTATTGTGGGTTGTGGGTGATTGTTCCTGTTTCCTGCGTTCATGGTACGGGACTGTTTTGTCTTCGTTCATTTTGTCGGTTTATTGTTTTTTTGTTCGTTGTTAAAGTAGGGGATAATCATCACGCTGCATTTTGGTCCTCCTGTCATGTTTTGTCTTATATTGTCTTGTCATTTTGCTTTTCCTTCTGTTCGTTTTCCCCCTGCTGGTCTTTTTAGGTTCGTTCCCTTTTTTCTCTCTCCCTCCCTCTCTCTCTTCTCTCTATCGTTCCGTTCCTGCTCCCAGCTGTTCCTATTCCCCTAATCAATCATTTAGTCTCTCCACTCCTGTTCCCTATCTTTTCCCCTGATTAGAGTCCCTATTTCTCCCCTTGTTTTCCGTTTCTGTCCTGTCGGATCCTTGTATATTGTTCACCGTGCTGTGTCTTTGTATCGTCCTGTCGTGTCGTGTTTCCCTCAGATGCTGCGTGGTGAGCAGGTGTCTGAGTCTGCTACGGTCAAGTGCCTTCCCGAGGCAACCTACAGTTTATGATCGAGTCTCCAGTCTGTTCTCGTCATTACGAGTGGAATTGTTTTTTATGCTTTATTTACCGCTCCGATTTGTCTAGGAGTATTGCATATTTCCTTTACTGGATTAAAGACTCTGTTTTCACCAAGTCGCTTTTGGGTCCTCATTCACCTGCATAACAGAAGGATCCGAACAAAGAATGGACCCAGCGACTACAGACGCTCGTAACACTGCCGTCGAGATCCAAGGAGCCATGCTCGGCAGACACGAGCAGGAATTGTCTGCTGCTCGTCATGCCGTGGAGAACCTGGCCGCTCAGGTTTCCGACCTCTCTGGACAGTTCCAGAGTCTTCGTCTCGTGCCACCTGTTACTTCCCGGTCTGCCGAGCCTCCGGAACCTAGGGTTAATAACCCACCTTGTTACTCCGGGCAGCCCACGGAGTGCCGCTCCTTTCTCACCCAGTGTGATATTGTGTTCTCTCTCCAACCCAACACATACTCTAGAGAGAGAGCTCGGGTTGCTTACGTCATATCACTCCTTACTGGCCGGGCTCGAGAGTGGGGCACAGCTATCTGGGAGGCAAGGGCTGATTGTTCTAACAATTACCAGAACTTTAAAGAGGAGATGATTCGGGTTTTTGACCGTTCAGTTTTTGGTAGGGAGGCTTCTAGGGCCCTGGCTTCCCTATGCCAAGGTGATCGATCCATAACGGATTACTCTATAGAGTTTCGCACTCTTGCTGCCTCTAGTGACTGGAACGAGCCGGCGCTGCTCGCTCGTTTTCTGGAGGGACTCCACGCAGTGGTTAAAGATGAGATTCTCTTCCGGGAGGTTCCTTCCAGTGTGGACTCTTTGATTGCTCTCGCCATCCGCATAGAACGACGGGTAGATCTTCGTCACCGGGCTCATGGAAGAGAGCTCGCGTCAACTGTGTTTCCCTGCACCGCATCGCTACCATCTCCCTCCTCTGGCTCAGAGACTGAGCCCATGCAGCTGGGAGGTATTCGCATCTCGACTAAGGAGAGGGAACGGAGGATCACCAACCGCCTGTGCCTCTATTGCGGACTTGCTGGACATTTTGTCAATTCATGTCCAGTAAAAGCCAGAGCTCATCAGTAAGCGGAGGGCTACTGGTGAGCGCTACTACTCAGGTCTCTCCATCTAGATCCTGTACTACTATGTCGGTCCATCTACGCTGGACCGGTTCGGGTGCTACATGCAGTGCCTTGATAGACTCTGGGGCTGAGGGTTGTTTCATGGACGAAGCATGGGCTCGGAAACATGACATTCCTTTCAGACAGTTAGACAAGCCTACGCCCATGTTCGCCTTAGATGGTAGTCATCTTCCCAGTATCAGATTTGAGACACTACCTTTAACCCTCACAGTATCTGGTAACCACAGTGAGACTATTTCTTTTTTGATTTTTCGTTCACCTTTTACACCTGTTGTTTTGGGTCATCCCTGGCTAGTATGTCATAATCCTTCTATTAATTGGTCTAGTAATTCTATCCTATCCTGGAACGTTTCTTGTCATGTGAAGTGTTTAATGTCTGCCATCCCTCCCGTTTCTTCTGTCCCCACTTCTCAGGAGGAACCTGGCGATTTGACAGGAGTGCCGGAGGAATATCATGATCTGCGCACGGTCTTCAGTCGGTCCCGAGCCAACTCCCTTCCTCCTCACCGGTCGTATGATTGTAGTATTGATCTCCTTCCGGGGACCACTCCTCCTCGGGGTAGACTATACTCTCTGTCGGATCCCGAATGTAAGGCTCTCGAGGATTATTTGTCTGTGTCTCTTGACGCCGGTACCATAGTGCCTTCTTCCTCTCCGGCCGGGGCGGGGTTTTTTTTTGTTAAGAAAAAGGACGGTCCCCTTATGTCATCAGCCTTCGAGATTCTGCAGGGAGCCAGGTGCTTTACTAAGTTGGACCTTCGTAACGCTTACCATCTCGTGCGCATCAGAGAGGGGGACGAGTGGAAAACGGCGTTTAACACTCCGTTAGGGCATTTTGAGTACCGGGTTCTGCCGTTTGGTCTCGCCAATGCGCCAGCTGTTTTTCAGGCATTAGTTAATGATGTTCTGAGAGACATGCTGAACATCTTTGTTTTTGTCTACCTTGACGATATCCTGATATTTTCACCGTCACTCGAGATTCGTGTTCAGCACGTTCAACGTGTTCTCCAGCGCCTTTTAGAGAATTGTCTCTACGTGAAGGCTGAGAAGTGCTCTTTTCATGTCTCCTCCGTTACTTTTCTCGGTTCCGTTATTTCCGCTGAAGGCATTCAGATGGATTCCGCTAAGGTCCAAGCTGTCAGTGAGTGGCCCGTTCCAAGGTCACGTGTCGAGTTGCAGCGCTTTCTAGGTTTCGCTAATTTCTATCGGCGTTTCATTCGTAATTTCGGTCAAGTTGCTGCCCCTCTCACAGCTCTTACTTCTGTCAAGACGTGTTTTAAGTGGTCCGGTTCCGCCCAGGGAGCTTTTGATCTTCTAAAAGAACGTTTTACGTCCGCTCCTATCCTCGTTACTCCTGACGTCACTAGACAATTCATTGTCGAGGTTGACGCTTCAGAGGTAGGCGTGGGAGCCATTCTATCCCAGCACTTCCAGTCTGACGATAAGGTTCATCCTTGCGCTTATTTTTCTCATCGCCTGTCGCCATCTGAACGCAACTATGATGTGGGTAACCGCGAACTGCTCGCCATCCGCTTAGCCCTAGGCGAATGGCGACAGTGGTTGGAGGGGGCGACCGTTCCTTTTGTCGTTTGGACAGACCATAAGAACCTTGAGTACATCCGTTCTGCCAAACGACTTAATGCTCGTCAAGCTCGTTGGGCGTTGTTTTTCGCTCGTTTCGAGTTTGTGATTTCTTACAGTCCGGGTAGCAAGAACACCAAGCCTGATGCCTTATCCCATCGTTTTAGTTCTTCTGTGGCTTCTACTGATCCCGAGGGGATTCTTCCTTATGGGCGTGTTGTCGGGTTGACAGTCTGGGGAATTGAAAGACAGGTTAAGCAAGCACTCACGCACACTGCGTCGCCGCGCGCTTGTCCTAGTAACCTTCTTTTCGTTCCTGTTTCTACTCGTCTGGCTGTTCTTCAGTGGGCTCACTCTGCCAAGTTAGCTGGTCATCCCGGCGTTCGAGGCACTCTTGCTTCTATTCGCCAGTGCTTTTGGTGGCCGACTCAGGAGCGTGACACGCGCCGTTTCGTGGCTGCTTGTTCGGACTGCGCGCAGACTAAGTCAGGTAACTCTCCTCCTGCCGGTCGTCTCAGACCGCTTCCCATTCCTTCTCGACCATGGTCTCACATCGCCCTAGACTTCATTACCGGTCTGCCTTTGTCTGCGGGGAAGACTGTGATTCTTACGGTTGTCGATAGGTTCTCTAAGGCGGCACATTTCATTCCCCTCGCTAAACTTCCTTCCGCTAAGGAGACGGCACAAATCATCATCGAGAATGTGTTCAGAATTCATGGCCTCCCGTTAGACGCCGTTTCAGACAGAGGCCCGCAATTCACGTCACAGTTTTGGAGGGAGTTCTGTCGTTTGATTGGTGCGTCCGTCAGTCTCTCTTCCGGGTTTCATCCCCAGTCTAACGGTCAAGCAGAGAGGGCCAATCAGACGATTGGTCGCATACTACGCAGCCTTTCTTTCAGAAACCCTGCGTCTTGGGCAGAACAGCTCCCCTGGGCAGAATACGCTCACAACTCGCTTCCTTCGTCTGCTACCGGGTTATCTCCGTTTCAGAGTAGTCTGGGTTACCAGCCTCCTCTGTTCTCATCCCAGCTTGCCGAGTCCAGCGTTCACTCCGCTCAAGCGTTTGTCCAACGTTGTGAGCGCACCTGGAGGAGGGTGAGGTCTGCACTTTGCCGTTACAGGGCACAGACTGTGAGAGCCGCCAATAAACGTAGGATTAAGAGTCCAAGGTATTGTTGCGGCCAGAGAGTGTGGCTTTCCACTCGCAACCTTCCTCTTACGACAGCTTCTCGTAAGTTGACTCCGCGGTTCATTGGTCCGTTCCGTGTCTCCCAGGTCGTCAATCCTGTCGCTGTGCGACTGCTTCTTCCGCGACATCTTCGTCGCGTCCATCCTGTCTTCCATGTCTCCTGTGTCAAGCCCTTTCTTCGCACCCCCGTTCGTCTTCCCTCCCCCCGTCCTTGTCGAGAGCGCACCTATTTACAAGGTACGTAGGATCATGGACATGCGTTCTCGGGGACGGGGTCACCAATACTTAGTGGATTGGGAGGGTTACGGTCCTGAGGAGAGGAGTTGGGTTCCGTCTCGGGACGTGCTGGACCGTTCACTGATTGATGATTTCCTCCGTTGCCGCCAGGATTCCTCCTCGAGTGCGCCAGGAGGCGCTCGGTGAGTGGGGGTACTGTCATGTTTTGTCTTATATTGTCTTGTCATTTTGCTTTTCCTTCTGTTCGTTTTCCCCTGCTGGTCTTTTTAGGTTCGTTCCCTTTTTCTCTCTCCCTCCCTCTCTCTCTTCTCTCTATCGTTCCGTTCCTGCTCCCAGCTGTTCCTATTCCCCTAATCAATCATTTAGTCTTTCCACTCCTGTTCCCTATCTTTTCCCCTGATTAGAGTCCCTATTTCTCCCCTTGTTTTCCGTTTCTGTCCTGTCGGATCCTTGTATATTGTTCACCGTGCTGTGTCTTTGTATCGCCCTGTCGTGTCGTGTTTCCCTCAGATGCTGCGTGGTGAGCAGGTGTCTGAGTCTGCTACGGTCAAGTGCCTTCCCGAGGCAACCTACAGTTTATGATCGAGTCTCCAGTCTGTTCTCGTCATTACGAGTGGAATTGTTTTTTATGCTTTATTTACCGCTCCGATTTGTCTAGGAGTATTGCATATTTCCTTTACTGGATTAAAGACTCTGTTTTCGCCAAGTCGCTTTTGGGTCCTCATTCACCTGCATAACACCTCCTCTCTTTCCCCAAACGACAAGCGTTACAGTTGGTTCTCTGTTGTATTAAACAACCCTAATCATGGGTTATAAAAAGCAAAACTGTTTTTATGTAACTCTTTTTATCAAACATTTGTAACTTTATGTAAGGGTAATTACTGTGTCAACATACGCAGTTGCATGATGAGAGGCATTCCGTGGTTTATGTGCCTGTAAGCGGAAAATGATCAGATATGAACATCTATACATGTTATTTTTTTATTAACCTTTACTTGTTATGGCTGGGGGCAGTATTGAGTAGCATGGATGAATAAGGTGCCCAAAGTAAATTGCCTGCTACTCAGGCCCAGTTGCTAATATATGCATATTATAAGTAGATTTGGATAGAAAACACTGAAGTTTCTAAAACTGTTTGAATGATGTCTGAACAGAACAGAACTCATATGGCAAGCAAAAACCTGAGAAAAAATCAAACCAGGAAGTGGTAAATCTGAGGTTTGTAGTTTTTCAACTCTTCGCCTATTGAATATACAGTGTCTATGGGGTCAAAATGCACTTCCTAAGGCTCCCACTTGATGTCAACAGTCTTTAGAACCTTGTTTGATGCTTCTACTGTGAGGCAGGGGGGAATGAGAGAAGCTTGAGTCAGTGGCCTGTCAGTGCCACGAGCTGGTCACGCTCGTTCAATTGAGAGTTAGCTTGAGTTCCATTGCATTTCTGAAGATAAAGGAATACTCCGGTTGGAACATTATTGAAGATTTTTGATAAAAACATCATAAAGATTGATTCTATACATCGTTTCACATGTTTCTACGAACTGTAATATAACTTTAATGACTTTTTGTCTGAACTAAGCGATTGCGCATTGAGCATTTGGATTACTGGGCTAAACTCGCAAACAAAAAGGTTTTTGGACATAAATGATGGACTTTATCCAACAAATCAAACATTTATTGTGGAACTGGGATTCCTGGGAGTGCATTCTGATGAAGATCATCAAAGGTAAGGGAATATTTATAGCACTATTTCTGCCTTCTGTTGACTCCAACATGACAGATATCTGTATGACTTGATTTGTTGTCTGACTCAGATTATTGCATGGTGTGCTTTTTCCGTAAACTTTTTTTAAAATCTGACACAGCGGTTGCATTAAGGAGAAGTGTATCTATAATTCCATGCCTGATAGTTGTATATTTTATCAATGTTTATTATGAGTATTTCTGTAAATTGATGTGGCTCTCTGCAAAACCACCGGATGTTTTGGAACTACTAAACAACGCGCCAATGTAAACTCAGATTTTTGTATATATACTTTATCGAACAAAACATACATGTATTGTGTAACATGAAGTTCTATGAGTGTCATCTGATGAAGATCATCAAAGGTTAGTGATTCATTTGATCTCTATTTCTGCTTTTTGTGACTACTCTCTTTGGCTGGAAAATGGCTGTGTGTGTTTTTCTGTGACTAGGCTCTGACCTAACATAATCATGTGTGGTGCTTTCGCTGTAAAGCCTTTTTGAAATTGGACACTGTGGTGGGATTAACAACAAGTTTATCTTTAAAATGGGTGTAAAATACTTCTATGTTTGAGGAATTTTAATTATGAGATTTCTGTTGTTTTGAATTTGACGCCCTGCCCTTTGACTGGCTGTTGTCATATCGATCCCATTAGCGGGATTCAAGCCATAAGAAGTTTAACTAGGTAAGTCGGTTAAGAACAAATGATTATTTACAATGACTGCCTTATGCATAAGATGATGATAATATCAACCTGTATGCAACTAAATACTTTGCCCCTTAACAGAGTAAAGTAAAGTAGTAGTCTTCACCCTCATTTACTTGAATCATCATTTTTGTCAACCATTCATTCGGGATGAGTCTTTCAGAGAACAGGCTCAATATCAAATCACCTCCATTGACATAATCTGACCAACAGAGAGCAGCATGATCTCACATACAGCAGTGTAAGGAGTCAAGTAAAACAGATCAGTATTTTCACTAAGGATTCTTAAACATCCACTGTACCTATCAATCCGGTGTACAACATAACTTCAACATTATCTCAACATAAAGCCATATGTTTCACAAATCATATAATGACTAAGGCATTTGAGTCACTTGCCAACTTGTTTCCCTTACTTTAGACTTAAGCACGACGGAAATATATACAGTGCCTTCAGAAAGTATTCACAGCCCTTGACTTTTTCAACAACAAAAAAAGTGTTCCAGCCTGAATTTAAAATTGATTAAATTAATTGGCCAACAAACAATACCCCATAATGTCAAAGTGGAATGATGTTTTTCCTTTTTATTTTATTTTTGACCAATTAATAAAAAATGAAAAGCAGAAATTTGTTGAGTCAATAAGTAGTCAACCCCTTTGTTATGGCAAGCCTAAATAAGTTCAGGAGTAGAAATGTGCGTAACAAGTAACATAATAAGGTTCATGGACCCAATCTCTATGCAATAATAGTGTTTAAAATGATTTTTGAATGACTACCTCATCTCGGTACCCCACACATACAATTATCTGTAAGCTCCCTCAGTCAAGCAGTGCATTTCAAACACAGATTAAACCACAAAGACCAGGGAGGTTTTCCAATGCCTCACAAAGGTAGTCTAAAAATAACCTAAAACACAAGGCCAAATCTACACTGGAGTTGCTTACCAAGAAGACAGTGAATGCTCCTGAGTGGCCGAGTTGCAGTGACTAAAATCTACTTGAAATCTACGTCAAGACCTGAAAATGGCTGTCTAACAATGATCAATAACCAATTCGACAGTGCTTGAGGAATTTTGAACAGAATAATGGGCAAATGTTGGTGTGGTGTGGAAAGCTCTTATAGACTTACCCGGAGAGACTCACAGCTGTAATCACTGCCAAAGGTGCTTCTACAAAAGTATTAACTCAGGGTGGTGAATACTTACATCAATGAGATATTTCTGTATTTCATTTTCAATTAATTTCAGGCCATACTGCCCATTGCACCACACCACTTACCTAAATCAATGGGAAAGTCAGTATGAAGAAAAGCCAGTCCCAGGCTCTGTCCACTCCTTGTCTGGTGAACTACCCCAGACCAGTATCTGCCCCCACCCACATGAAATAATTCTACAGTATTACTATTTACTATAGAATTATGTTGCAAACGGTAGTATACTGTAGAAACCTATTCTATACACTGTAAATATCCCTTGATCATGTGTAGTACTTACTATAGTATTTTGAAGTATACTGTAGAATACTTTAGTAAATATTACAGTTTACTACAGACTGCAAAAACACCACGGCAAATACTACAGTAATGTTCACAAAAACACTACAGTCTATAAAAACACGACTGTAATTACTATAGTATATACTACGGTATTTAATTTGTATATATCCTGCCCATTCCCCTTCCCCATATCCCAGTTTGTGCCACCCATACATGAGAAACCTACTTGACAATTATAATAGACCATAGAATGGTGAATGCTGTCTTACCTACAGACAGTAGCAACCTGTCATTCAGGGGGTCACTAATGTTTTGCATGTTATTTAGGCATTCTTTTTTTTGCCAACAATGTAAAAAAGAAATCATTGAGTTAATAAAGATGCTTATAAACATGGTCTTTTTTTTTGCTTTCTTGAGTAAGGCAGCTCCAAAATGCAGATTGCTCAGCCTTGCTCAGTGCTTTCTGTGTTGGTGGGGAGGCCAAAGGAAAATACGGAGTGTAGGGGTAGGTAATGTTGTCTAGTCCCGCTGTGATTGGCTCAGTGTTCTGTCACTCATGAGGAAACTACATCACCGCTCGAAAATTCAAGCCCATTGGGTGCAGCCATAGATTTACATTAGAAGTGTGCATCCAAGAAGGCTCAAGGTCATTGGCCACAGATAAAATTACGTCAAATCACCTTATATCTACCGTAGCTTGATTGGACTGATCATGTCAACATCATACTTTCAAAATCTTAGCCAGCAAGCTAGACAAGCAGTCATCTTCCAGAATCAAGTTGACAATCTACTTGCAAATCCTTTTTAGTCCTTGTCATTATAGATTTAAAAAAACATATTGGTGTGCATCGTCCATTGGACATAAACACATATTACACAAGAATTTGGAAATCGCAAATACAATAATGATGGTTTGGACGGAATCAGTGGCTAACTGTAAGCATTTCAAAGCAATCAATAGCCTGCTATTCAGTGGAGTGGGTGTGTGGTCCAAGTCTGGGTTTAAGGGTTTATTTTCCAATCTTAAAAGGATAAATATTCACATGCAACACCATGGGCCAAAAAAGTTTGAAAACATTAGCCATGTTTTCAATCCAGCATGACTTCTGCCACGTTCAAAACAACGTGGAACTGGAACTGGGAAATCTCAGACTTCCAAGTCGGAAACTCAGTCTTTTCTTTCTAGAGCTCCAACCTGATGATCACTGACGTCATGATTCAACCTGTTTTTTCCAGAGTTCCCTGTTGTCTTGAAAGCACCATAAATTCAGAGAATGTCAGACTTTGATGACGAAGTTTGATGCCGTAAAAATAGAGTTCCACACTCCATATATAAACTCCCAGTCATTTATTGGGTAAATCACTAACGTTTCGGCATCACTGTGGCTTCTTCAGGGTGCTTGATGCCATGCCACCTTCCTGTTCAGGTGCACAACAAGGTGAGTCCAAAAATGTATTGCATGCTGCTACATAAATTATGTTATATGTCAGGGAGATATATATACTGTAACTAAGAAAGCCATTGTCATGTTTGTCATTTATTATCATGTCTTGTCCCTGTGCTCCCCATTCTATTCGTTTCCCTCTGCTGGTCTTATTTGGTTCTTTCCCTCTTTCTATCCCTCTCTCTCCCCCTCCCTCTCTCACTCTCTCGCTCTCTCTTCTCTCTATCGTTCCGTTCCTGCTCCCAGCTGTTCCTATTCCCCTAATCATCATTTAGTCTTCCCACACCTGTTCCCGATCCTTTCCCCTGATTAGAGTCCCTATTTATTCCTTTGTGTTCCGTTCCTGTCCCGTCGGTTCCTTGTTTAGAATTCACCGTGCTGTGATTGTGTATCGCCCTGTCCTGTCGTGTTTTTGCTGTGATTGTGTATCGCCCTGTCCTGTCGTGTTTTTTGCCTTCATCAGATGCTGCGTGTGAGCAGGTGTCTCTGTCAACTACGGCCTGCGCCTACCCGAAGCGACCTGCAGTCTGTGGCCGCTTCTCCTGTTATTCCCCTCTACAGACTAGAGGATTTCTGTTATTCCCTGTTTGGACTTGAATAAACTCTGTTTCTGTTAAGTCGCTTTTGGGTCCTCTTTCACCTGCATGACAGAAGGAACCGACCAAGGAATGGACCCAGCGACTTCAGACGCTCGTTACACTGCCGTCGAGATCCAAGGAGCCATGCTCGGCAGACACGAGCAGGAATTGTCTGCTGCTCGCCATGCCGTGGAGAACCTGGCCGCTCAGGTTTCCGACCTCTCTGGACAGTTCCAGAGTCTACGTCTCGTGCCACCTGTTACTTCCTGGCCTGCCGAGCCTCCAGAACCTAGGGTTAATAACCCACCTTGCTACTCCGGGCAGCCCACTGAGTGCCGCTCCTTTCTCACGCAGTGTGAGATTGTGTTCTCTCTCCAACCCAACACATACTCTAGAGAGAGAGCTCGGGTTGCTTATGTCATTTCACTCCTTACTGGCCGGGCTCGAGAATGGGGCACAGCTATCTGGGAGGCAAGGGCTGATTGCTCTAACAAGTTCCAGAACTTTAAAGAGGAGATGATTCGGGTTTTTGACCGTTCAGTTTTTGGTGGGGAGGCTTCTAGGGCCCTGGCTTCCTTATGCCAAGGTGAACGGTCCATAACGGATTATTCTATTGAGTTTCGCACTCTTGCTGCCTCTAGTGAGTGGAACGAGCCGGCGCTGCTCGCTCGTTTTCTGGAGGGACTCCACGCAGTGGTTAAGGATGAGATTCTCTCCCGGGAGGTTCCTTCAGATGTGGACTCTTTGATTGCTCTCGCCATCCGCATAGAACGACGGGTAGATCTTCGTCACCGGGCTCGTGGAAGAGAGCTCGCATCAACGGTGTTTCCCTGCTCCGCATCGCAACCATCTCCCTCCTCTGGCTTTGAGACTGAGCCCATGCAGCTGGGAGGGATTCGCATCTCGACTAAGGAGAGGGAACGGAGGATCACCAACCGCCTGTGCCTCTATTGCGGAGTTGCTGGACATTTTGTTAATTCATGTCCAGTAAAAGCCAGAGCTCATCTGTAAGCGGAGGGCTACAGGTGAGCGCAACTACTCAAGTCTCTCCATCAAAATCCTGTTTCCACTCGTCTGGCTGTTCTTCAGTGGGCTCACTCTGCCAAGTTAGCTGGTCATCCCGGTGTTCGAGGCACTCTTGCGTCTATTCGCCAGCGCTTTTGGTGGCCGACTCAGGAGCGTGACACGCGCCGTTTCGTGGCTGCTTGTTCGGACTGCGCGCAGACTAAGTCGGGTAACTCTCCTCCTGCCGGTCGTCTCAGACCGCTCCCCATTCCTTCTCGACCATGGTCTCACATCGCCTTAGACTTCATTACCGGTCTGCCTTTGTCTGCGGGGAAGACTGTGATTCTTACGGTTGTCGATAGGTTCTCTAAGGCGGCACATTTCATTCCCCTCGCTAAACTTCCTTCCGCTAAGGAGACGGCACAAATCATTATTGAGAATGTATTCAGAATTCATGGCCTTCCGTTAGACGCCGTTTCAGACAGAGGCCCGCAATTCACGTCACAGTTTTGGAGGGAGTTCTGTCGTTTGATTGGTGCGTCCGTCAGTCTCTCTTCCGGGTTTCATCCCCAGTCTAACGGTCAAGCAGAGAGGGCCAATCAGACGATTGGTCGCATACTACGCAGCCTTTCTTTCAGAAACCCTGCGTCTTGGGCAGAACAGCTCCCCTGGGCAGAATACGCTCACAATTCGCTTCCTTCGTCTGCTACCGGGTTATCTCCGTTTCAGAGTAGTCTGGGTTACCAGCCTCCTCTGTTCTCATCCCAGCTTGCCGAGTCCAGCGTTCCCTCCGCTCAAGCGTTTGTCCAACGTTGTGAGCGCACCTGGAGGAGGGTGAGGTCTGCACTTTGCCGTTACAGGGCACAGACGGTGAGAGCCGCCAATAAACGCAGGATTAAGAGTCCAAGGTATTGTTGCGGCCAGAGAGTGTGGCTTTCCACTCGCAACCTTCCTCTTACGACAGCTTCTCGTAAGTTGACTCCGCGGTTCATTGGTCCGTTCCGTGTCTCCCAGGTCGTCAATCCTGTCGCTGTGCGACTGCTTCTTCCGCGACATCTTCGTCGCGTCCATCCTGTCTTCCATGTCTCCTGTGTTAAGCCCTTTCTTCGCACCCCGTTCGTCTTCCCTCCCTCCCCCCTCCCGTCCTTGTCGAGAGCGCACCTATTTACAAGGTACATAAGATCATGGACATGCGTTCTCGGGGACGGGGTCACCAATACTTAGTGGATTGGGAGGGTTACGGTCCTGAGGAGAGGAGTTGGGTTCCGTCTCGGGACGTGCTGGACCGTTCACTCATCGATGATTTCCTCCGTTGCCGCCAGGATTCCTCCTCGAGTGCGCCAGGAGGCGCTCGGTGAGTGGGGGGGTACTGTCATGTTTGTCATTTATTATCATGTCTTGTCCCTGTGCTCCCCATTCTATTCGTTTCCCTCTGCTGGTCTTATTTGGTTCTTTCCCTCTTTCTATCCCTCTCTCTCCCCCTCCCTCTCTCACTCTCTCGCTCTCTCTTCTCTCTATCGTTCCGTTCCTGCTCCCAGCTGTTCCTATTCCCCTAATCATCATTTAGTCTTCCCACACCTGTTCCCGATCCTTTCCCCTGATTAGAGTCCCTATTTATTCCTTTGTGTTCCGTTCCTGTCCCGTCGGTTCCTTGTTTAGAATTCACCGTGCTGTGATTGTGTATCGCCCTGTCCTGTCGTGTTTTTGCTGTGATTGTGTATCGCCCTGTCCTGTCGTGTTTTTTGCCTTCATCAGATGCTGCGTGTGAGCAGGTGTCTCTGTCAACTACGGCCTGCGCCTACCCGAAGCGACCTGCAGTCTGTGGCCGCTTCTCCTGTTATTCCCCTCTACAGACTAGAGGATTTCTGTTATTCCCTGTTTGGACTTGAATAAACTCTGTTTCTGTTAAGTCGCTTTTGGGTCCTCTTTCACCTGCATGACAGCCATACTAAGTGTATGTTGTGCTTCACCCTAATAATTTGTTCCCTTTCCCCATCATAACTTAGCCCACTGTTCTGACTTGGTGGTGCACATGTAGCATATAGCCTGTTTTAAAGAAATGTAATCATTGAATATTGTAAGAGCTTTCATTCTCCCCTTTATTTATCCTATGGTTCTGACTTGGTGTACAGGGAGAATAATGTAAGAACGGACCATGTTCTGAATTCTGTACATTTCAAAAGTGCTGAATAAATTGGTATATTGACTACATCTGTCCTAGCTTGCTCATTAATGGCTTAATCTAAATTACGGATTGTCTCTTGTCCGCTCATCGTTCCCTGAAGCCATAGTTGTACATCTCAATTGTTAGTAGAAACCACATTTGTTTAAGCAAGTGGTGGTAAGGATTCAATCCAAGGTGCTGAAAAGAAAGCTCTGCTGTTGGGACAGCTTTATGTGGACCCTAACAGTTTGTGGGCACCGTGATAGTGCAATTAATCATCAAATAAAATGTATTTATATAGCCCTTCATACATCAGCTGATATCTCAAAGTGCTGTACAGAAACCCAGCCTAAAACCCCAAACAGCAAGCAATGCAGGTGTAGAAGCACGGTGGCTAGGAAAAACTCCCTAAAAAGGCCAAAACCTAGGAAGAAACCTAGAGAGGAACCAGGCTATGTGGGGTGGCCAGTCCTCTTCTGGCTGTGCCGGGTGGAGATTATAACAGAACATGGCCAAGATGTTCAAATGTTCATAGATGACCAGCATGGTCGAATAATAATAAGGCAGAACAGTTGAAACTGGAGCAGCAGCACGGCCAGGTGGACTGGGGACAGCAAGGAGTCATCATGTCAGGTAGTCCTGAGGCATGGTCCTAGGGCTCAGGTCCCCCGAGAGATAGAGAGAAAGAGAGAATTAGAGAGAGCACACTTAAATTCACACAGGACACCGAATAGGACAGGAGAAGTACTCCAGACAAACTGACCCTAGCCCCCCTACACATAAACTACTGCAGCATAAATACTGGAGGCTGAGACAGGAGGGGTCAGGAGACACTGTGGCCCCATCTGAGGACACCCCCGGACAGGGCTAAACAGGAAGGATATAACCCCACCCACTTTGCCAAAGCACAGGCCCCACACCACTAGAGAGATATCTTCAACCACCAACTTACCATCCTGAGACAAGGCTGAGTATAGCCCACAAAGATCTCCGCCACGGCACAACCCAAAGGGGGGGCGCCAACCCAGACAGGATGATCACATCAGTGACTCAACCCACTCAGGTGACGCACCCCTCCCAGGGACAGTATAAGAGAGCCCCAGTAAGCCAGTGACTCAGCCCCTGTAATAGGGTTAGAGGCAGAGAATCCCAGTGGAAAGAGGGGAACCGGGCAGGCAGAGACAGCAAGGGCGGTTCGTTGCTCCAGAGCCTTTCCATTCACCTTCCCACTCCTGGGCCAGACTACACTCAATCATATGACCCACTGAAGAGACGAGTCTTCATTAAAGACTTAAAGGTTGAGACCGAGTTTGCGTCTCTGGTATGGGTAGGCAGACCGTTCCATAAAAATGGAGCTCTATAAGAGAAAGCCCTGCCTCCAGCTGTTTGCTTAGAAATTCTAGGGACAATTAGGAGGCCTGCGTCTTGTGACCGTAGCGTACATGTAGGTATGTACGGCAGGACCAAATCAGAGAGATGGGTAGGAGCAAGCCCATGTAATGCTTTGTAGGTTAGCAGTAAAACCTTGAAATCAGCCCTTGCTTTGACAGGAAGCCAGTGTAGGGAGGCTAGCACTGGACTAATATGACTAACTAATTTTTTGGTTCTAGTCAGGATTCTAGCAGCCGTATTTAGCACTAACTGGAGTTCATTTAGTGCTTTATCCGGGTAGCCGGAAGTAGAGCATTGCAGTAGTCTAACCTAGAAGTGACAAAAGCATGGATTAATTTTTCTGCGTCATTTTTGGACAGAAAGATTTTTGCAATGTTACGTAGATGGAAAAAAGCTGTCCTTGAAATGGTCTTGATATGTTCTTCAAAAGAGAGATCAGGGTCCAGAGTAACGCCGAGATCCTTCACAGTTTTATTTGAGACGACTGTACAACCATTAAGATTAATTGTCAGATTCAACAGAAGATCTCTTTGTTTCTTGGGACCTAGAACAAGCATCTCTGTTTTGTCCGAGTTTAAAAGTAGAACGTTTGCAGCCATCCACTTCCTTATGTCTGAAACACATGCTTCTAGCGAGGGCAATTTTGGGGCTTCGCCATGTTTCATTGAAATGTACAGCTGTGTGTCATCCGCATAGCAGTGAAAGTTAACATTATGTTTTCGAATGACATCCCCAAGAGGTAAAATATATAGTGAAAACAATAGTGGTCCTAAAACGGAACCTTGAGGAACACCGAAATGTACAGTTGATTTGTCAGAGGACAAACCATTCACAGAGACAAACTGATATCTTTCTGACAGATAAGATCTAAACCAGACCAGAACTTGTCCGTGTAGACCAATTTGGGTTTCCAATCTTTCCAAAAGAATGTGGTGATCGATGGTATCAAAAGCAGCACTAAGGTCTAGGAGCACCAGGACAGATGCAGAGCCTCGGTCTGATGCCATTAAAAGGTCATTTACCACCTTCACAAGTGCAGTCTCAGTGTTATGATGGGGTCTAAAACCAGACTGAAGCATTTCGTATACATTGTTTGTCTTCAGGAAGGCAGTGAGTTTCTGTTATGCAGGTGAATGAGGACCCAAAAGCGACTTTACAGAAACAGAGTTTATTCCAAGTCAAAACAGGAAAACTGAAACCCTCTAGTCAGTAGAGGGGGACAACTGGAGATGCGACCACAGACTGCAGGTCGCTTCGGGAAGGCGCAGGCCGTAGCTGATATAGACACCTGCTCACACGCAGCATCTGAAGATGGCAAAAACACGACAGGACGGAACGAGGACACAGAACAGCAAACAAGGATCCGACAAGGACAGAAGCGAAAACAGAGAGAGAAATAGGGACTTAATCAGAGGGCAAAATAGGGAACAGGTGTGAAAGAGTAAATGAGGTAGTTAGGAGAATGAGGAACAGCTGGGAGCAGGAACGGAACGATAGAGAGAGAGAGAGAGAGAGAGAGAGAGGGAGAGAGGGAGGGGGAGAGAGAGGGATAGAAAGAGGGAAAGAACCTAATAAGACCAGCAGGGGGAAAACGAATAGAAGGGGAAGCACAGGGACAAGACATGACAATCAATGACAAAACATGACAGTACCCCCCCACTCACCGAGCGCCTCCTGGCGCACTCGAGGAGGAACCCTGGCGGCAACGGAGGAAATCATCAATCAACGAACGGTCCAGCACGTCCCGAGATGGAACCCAACTCCTCTCCTCAGGACCGTAACCCTCCCAATCCACTAAGTACTGGTGGCCACGTCCCCGAGAACGCATGTCCATGATCTTCCGTACCCTGTAAATAGGTGCGCCCTCGACAAGGACGGGGGGGGGTGGGACGAACAGGTGCGCGAAGAAAAGGCTTGACACAGGAGACATGGAAGACTGGGTGGACGCGACGAAGATGTCGCGGAAGAAGCAGTCGCACTGCGACAGGATTGACGACCTGAGAAACACGGAACGGACCAATGAACCGCGGAGTCAACTTGCGAGAAGCTGTCGTAAGGGGAAGGTTACGAGTGGAAAGCCACACTCTCTGACCGCGACAATACCTAGGACTCTTAATCCTACGTTTATTGGCGGCTCTCACAGTCTGCGCCCTGTAACGGCAAAGTGCAGACCTGACCCTCCTCCAGGTGCGCTCACAACGTTGGACAAAAGCCTGAGCGGAGGGAACGCTGGACTCGGCGAGCTGGGACGAGAACAGAGGAGGCTGGTACCCAAGACTACTCTGAAAAGGAGATAGCCCGGTAGCAGACGAAGGAAGCGAGTTGTGAGCGTATTCTGCCCAGGGGAGCTGTTCTGCCCAAGACGCAGGGTTTCTAAAAGAAAGGCTGCGTAATATGCGACCAATCGTCTGATTGGCCCGTTCTGCTTGACCGTTAGACTGGGGATGAAAACCGGAAGAGAGACTAACGGAAGCACCAATCAAACGACAGAACTCCCTCCAAAACTGTGACGTGAATTGCGGACCTCTGTCCGAAATGGCGTCTAACGGGAGGCCATGAATTCTGAACACATTCTCAATGATGATTTGTGCCGTCTCCTTAGCGGAAGGAAGCTTAGCGAGGGGAATAACATGAGCCGCCTTAGAGAACCTATCGACAACCGTAAGAATCACAGTCTTCCCCGCAGACGAAGGCAGACCGGTAATAAAGTCTAAGGCGATGTGAGACCATGGTCGAGAAGGAATGGGAAGCGGTCTGAGACGACCGGCAGGAGGGGAGTTACCTGACTTAGTCTGCGCGCAGTCCGAACAAGCAGCCACGAAACGGCGCGTGTCACGCTCCTGAGTAGGCCACCAAAACCGCTGGCGAATAGAAGCAAGCGTACCCCGAACGCCGGGGTGGCCAGCTAACTTGGCAGAGTGAGCCCACTGAAGAACAGCCAGACGAGTAGAGACAGGAACGAAAAGAAGGTTACTAGGACAAGCGCGCGGCGACGCAGTGTGAGTGAGTGCTTGCTTTACCTGTCTCTCAATTCCCCAGACAGTCAACCCGACAACACGCCCTTCAGGGAGAATCCCCTCGGGGTCGGTAGAAGCTACAGAAGAACTGAAGAGACGGGATAAGGCATCAGGCTTGGTGTTCTTATTTCCCGGGCGATAAGAAATCACGAACTCGAAACGAGCGAAAAACAACGCCCAACGAGCTTGACGTGCATTGAGTCGTTTGGCAGAACGGATGTACTCAAGGTTCTTATGGTCAGTCCAAACGACAAAGGAACGGTCGCCCCCTCCAACCACTGTCGCCATTCGCCTAGGGCTAAGCGGATGGCGAGCAGTTCGCGGTTACCCACATCATAGTTGCGTTCCGATGGCGACAGGCGATGAGAAAAATATGCGCAAGGATGGACCTTATCGTCAGAATGGAAGCGCTGGGACAGAATGGCTCCCACGCCCACCTCTGAAGCGTCAACCTCGACAATGAATTGTTTAGTGACGTCAGGAGTAACAAGTATAGGAGCGGATGTAAAACGCTTCTTGAGGAGATCAAAAGCTCCCTGGGCGGAACCGGACCACTTAAAGCACGTCTTGACAGAAGTAAGGGCTGTGAGAGGGGCTGCCACTTGACCGAAATTACGAATGAAACGCCGATAGAAATTCGCGAAACCGAGAAAGCGCTGCAACTCGACACGTGACTTAGGGACGGGCCAATCGCTGACAGCCTGGACCTTAGCGGGATCCATCTGAATGCCTTCAGCGGAAATAACAGAACCGAGAAATGTGACAGAGGAGACATGAAAGGCGCACTTCTCAGCCTTCACATAGAGACAATTCTCTAAAAGGCGCTGGAGTACACGTCGAACGTGCTGAACATGAATCTCGAGTGACGGTGAAAAAATCAGGATATCGTCAAGGTAAACGGAAACAAAGATGTTCAGCATGTCTCTCAGTACATCATTAACTAATGCCTGAAAGACAGCTGGAGCATTAGCGAGACCGAACGGCAGAACCCGGTATTCAAAATGCCCTAACGGAGTGTTAAACGCCGTTTTCCACTTGTCCCCCTCTCTGATGCGCACGAGATGGTAAGCGTTACGAAGGTCCAACTTAGTAAAGAACCTGGCTCCCTGCAGAATCTCGAAGGCTGACGACATAAGGGGAAGCGGATAACGATTCTTAACCGTTATGTCATTCAGCCCTCGATAATCCACGCAGGGGCGCAGGGTACCGTCCTTCTTCTTAACAAAAAAAAACACCGCTCTGGCGGGAGAGGAAGAAGGCACAACCATACCGGCGTCGAGAGAAACAGACAGATAATCTTCGAGAGCCTTACGTTCGGGAGCCGACAGAGAGTATAGTCTACCCCGAGGGGGAGTGGTCCCCGGAAGGAGATCAATACAACAATCATATGACCGGTGAGGAGGAAGGGAGTTGGCTCTGGACCGACTGAAGACCGTGCGCAGATCATGATATTCCTCCGGCACTCCTGTCAAATCACCAGGTTCCTCCTGAGAAGAGGGGACAGAAGAAACAGGAGGGATAGCAGACATTAAACACTTCACATGACAAGAAACGTTCCAGGATAGGATAGAATTACTAGACCAATTAATAGAAGGATTATGACATACTACCCAGGGATGACCCAAAACAACAGGTGTAAAAGGTGAACGAAAAATCAAAAAGGAAATGGTCTCACTGTGGTTACCAGATACTGTGAGGGTTAAATTTGTAAGTCGCTCTGGATAAGAGCGTCTGCTAAATGACTTAAATGTAAATGTAAATGTAATGTTAAAGGTAGTGTCTCACATATGATACTGGGGAGAAGACTACCATCTAAGGCGAACATGGGCGTGGGCTCCCCTAACTGTCTGAGAGGAATGTCATGTTTCCGAGCCCATGCTTCGTCCATAAAACAACCCTCAGCCCCAGAGTCTATCAAGGCACTGCAGGAAGCTGCCGAACCGGTCCAGCGTAGATGGACCGACAAGGTAGTACAGGATCTTGATGGAGAGACCTGAGTAGTAGCGCTCACCAGTAGCCCTCCGCTTACTGATGAGCTCTGGCCTTTTACTGGACATGAAATGACAAAATGTCCAGCAGAACCGCAATAGAAGCAAAGGCGGTTGGTAATTCTCCGTTCCCTCTCCTTAGTCGAGATGCAAATACCTCCCAGCTGCATGGGCTCAGTCTCTGAGCCAGTGGGAGGAGATGGTTGAGATGCGGAGAGGGGGAACACCGTTAACGCGAGCTCTCTTCCACGAGCTCGGTGACGAAGATCTACCCATCGTTCTATGCGGATGGCGAGTGCAATCAAAGAATCCATGCTGGAAGGAACCTCCCGGGAGAAATTCTCATCCTTAACCTCAGCGTGGAGTCCCTCCAGAAAACGAGCGAGCAAAGCCGGCTCGTTCCAGTCACTGGAGGCAGCAAGAGTGCGAAACTCTATAGAGTAATCCGTTATGGATCGATCACCTTGACATAGGAAAGCCAGGGCCCTGGAAGCCTCCCTCCCAAAAACTGAACGATCAAAAATCCGTATCATCTCCTCTTTAAAGTTCTGATACTCGTTAGTACACTCAGCCCTTGCCTCCCAGATAGCTGTGCCCCACTCCCGAGCCCGTCCCGTAAGGAGTGATATGACGTAGGCGATCCGAGATCTCTCTCTTGAGTATGTGTTGGGCTGGAGAGAGAACACAATATCACACTGGGTGAGAAAGGAGCGGCACTCAGTGGGCTGCCCAGAGTAACATGGTGGGTTATTAACCCTAGGTTCCGGAGACTCGTATGACCAGGAAGTAGCTGGTGGCTCGAGACGGAGACTCTGAAACTGTCCTGAGAGGTCGGAGACCTGAGCGGCCAGGGTCTCAACGGCATGACGAGCAGCAGACAATTCCTGCTCGTGTCTGCCGAGCATCGCTCCCTGGATCTTGACGGCTGAGTTGCGAGAATCCGTAGTCGCTGGGTCCATTCTTGGTCGGATCCTTCTGTTATGCAGGTGAATGAGGACCCAAAAGCGACTTTACAGAAACAGAGTTTATTCCAAGTCAAAACAGGAAAACTGAAACCCTCTAGTCAGTAGAGGGGGACAACTGGAGATGTGACCACAGACTGCAGGTCGCTTCGGGAAGGCGCAGGCCATAGCTGATATAGACACCTGCTCACACGCAGCATCTGAAGAAGGCAAAAACACGACAGGACGGAACGAGGACACAGAACAGCAAACAAGGATCCGACAAGGACAGAAGCGAAAACAGAGAGAGAAATAGGGACTTAATCAGAGGGCAAAATAGGGAACAGGTGTGAAAGAGTAAATGAGGTAGTTAGGAGAATGAGGAACAGCTGGGAGCAGGAACGGAACGATAGAGAGAGAATGAGAGAGAGGGAGAGAGGGAGGGGGAGAGAGAGGGATAGAAAGAGGGAAAGAACCTAATAAGACCAGCAGGGGGAAATGAATAGAAGGGGAAGCACAGGGACAAGACATGACAATCAATGACAAAACATGACAGTTGCTGCGCAACAGCCTTTTCTAAATATTTTGAGAGGACTGGAAGATTCGATATAGGCCGATAGTTTTTTATATTTTCTGGGTCAAGGTTTGGCTTTTTCAAGAGAGGCTTTATTACTGCCACTTTTAGTGAGTTTGGTACACATCCGGTGGATAGAGAGCCGATTATTATGTTCAACATAGGAGGGCCAAGCACAGGAAGCAGCTCTTTCAGTAGTTTAGTTGGAATAGGGTCCAGTATGCAGCTTGAAGGTTTAAAGGCCATGATTATTTTCATCATTGTGCCAAGAGATATAGTACTAAAACACTTGAGCGTCTCTCTTGATCCTAGGTCCTGGCAGAGTTGTGCAGACTCAGGACAACTGAGCTTTGAAGGAATATGCAGATTTAAAGAGGAGTCCGTAATTTGCTTTCTAATAATCATGATCTTTTCCTCAAAGAAGTTCATGAATTTACCACTGCTAAAGTGAAAGCCATCCTCTCTTGGGGAATGCTGCTTTTTAGTTAGCTTTGCGACAGTATCAAAAATAAATTTCGGATTGTTCTTATTTTCCTCAATTAAGTTGGAAAAATAGGATGATCGAGCAGCAGTGAGGGCTCTTTGATACTGCATGGTACTGTCTTTCCAAGCTAGTCGGAAGACTTCCAGTTTGGTGTGGCGCCATTTCCGTTCCAATTTTCTGGAAGCTTGCTTCAGAGCTCGGGTATTTTCTGTGTACCAGGGAGCTAGTTTCTTATGAGAAATGTTTTTAGTTTTTAGGGGTGCAACTGCATCTAGGGTATTTCGCAAGGTTAAATTGAGTTCCTCAGTTAGGTGGTTAACTGATTTTTGTCCTTTGGCGTCCTTGGGTAGACAGAGGGAATCTGGAAGGACATCAAGGAATCTTTGTGTTGTCTGTGAATTTATAGCACGACTTTTGATGTTCCTTGGTTGGAGTCTGAGCAGATGATTTGTAGCAATTGCAAACGTAATAAAATGGTGGTCCGATAGTCCAGGATTATGAAGAAAAACATTAAGATCCACAACATTTATTCCATGGGACAAAACTAGGTCCAGAGTATGACTGTGACAGTGAGTGGGTCCAGAGACATGTTGGACAAAGCCCACTGAGTCGATGATGGTTCCGAAAGCCTTTTGGAGTGGGTCTGTGGACTTTTCCATGTGAATATTAAAGTCACCAAAAATTTGAATATTATCTGCTATGACTACAAGGTCCGATAGGAATTCAGGGAACTCAATGAGGAACGCTGTATATGGCCCAGGAGGCCTGTAAACAGTAGCTATAAAAAGTGATTGAGTAGGCTGCATAGATTTCATGACTAGAAGCTCAAAAGACGACAACATCATTTTTTTTGTAAATTGAAATTTGCTATCGTAAATGTTAGCAACACCTCTGCCTTTGCGGGATGCACGGGGGATATGGTCATTAGTGTAGCCAGGAGGTGAGGCCTCATTTAACACAGTAAATTCATCAGGCTTAAGCCATGTTTCAGTCAGGCCAATCACATCAAGATTATGATCAGTGATTAGTTCATTGACTATAATTGCCTTTGAAGTAAGGGATCTAACATTAAGTAGCCCTATTTTGAGATGTGAGCTA
This sequence comes from Oncorhynchus gorbuscha, assembly GCF_021184085.1. Classification (NCBI taxonomy): domain Eukaryota; kingdom Metazoa; phylum Chordata; class Actinopteri; order Salmoniformes; family Salmonidae; genus Oncorhynchus; species Oncorhynchus gorbuscha. The sequence continues at coordinate 48,059,185 of NC_060178.1, forward strand.
TCATGCTCTCTTTCAATAATGACAGGAATGGAGGTCTTTATCCTAGCGAGATTGCTAAGGCGAACACCGCCATGTTTAGTTTTGCCCAACCTTGGTCGAGGCACAGACACGGTCTCAATGGTGATAGCTGAGCTGACTACACTGACTGTGCTAGTGGCAGACTCCACTATGCTGGCAGGCTGGCTAACAGCCTGCTGCCTGGCCTGCACCCTATTTCATTGTGGAGCTAGAGGAGTTAGAGCCCTGTCTATGTTGGTAGATAAGATGAGAGCACCCCTCCAGCTAGGATGGAGTCCGTCACTCCTCAGCAGGTCAGGCTCGGTCCTGTTTGTGGGTGAGTCCCAGAAAGAGGGCCAATTATCTATAAATTATATCTTTTGGGAGGGGCAGAAAACAGTTTTCAACCAGCGATTGAGTTGTGAGACTCTGCTGTAGAGCACATCACTCCCCCTAACTGGGAGGGGGCCAGAGACAATTACTTGATGCCGACACATCTTTCTAGCTGATTTACACGCAGAAGCTATGTTGGTGATCTCTGACTGTTTCATCCTAACATCGTTGGTGCCGACGTGGATAACAATATCTCTATACTCTCTACACTCGCCTGTTTTAGCTTTAGCCAGCACTATCTTCAGATTAGCCTTAACGTCGGTAGCCCTGCCCCCTGGTAAACAGTGTATGATCGCTGGATGATTCGTTTTAAATCTAATACTGCGGGTAATGGAGTCGCCAATGACTAGAGTTTTCAATTTGTCAGAGCTAATGGTGGGAAGCTTCGGCGTCTCAGACCCCGTAACGGGAGGAGCAGAGACCAGAGAAGACTCGGCCTCTGCTCGACCCGCTGCTTAATGGGGAAAACCGGTTGAAAGCATTTCCTTCCCGAAACCATGAGAAAGTTGTCCAGATGTGGGGACTGTGCCAGGGGATTTGTACTAACTTTACTATCTGTACTTACTGGTGGCACAGACGCTGTTTCATCCTTTCCTACACTGAAATTACCCTTGCCTAACGATTGCGTCTGAAGCTGGGCTTGTAGCACAGCTATCCTCGCCGTAAGGCGATCGTTCTCCTGTATATTATGAGTACAGCGACTGCAATTAGAAGGCATCATGTTTATGTTACTACTTAGCTTCGGCTGTTGGAGGTCCTGACGAACCTTGTCCAGATAAAGCGTCCGGAGTGAAAAAGTTGAGGGAAAAAAACAAAAATACAAAACGGTAATTAAAAAGTAAAAACCGTAAAGTTGTCAGGTAGCAAAGTAAGGTTGGCAACAAAACGCACAGCAACACGTAAACAAGTCTCCAAGTTGAATTAATGTAGTGTTTAGTGTTGTGTAGTGGCTGCCTACAGATTATGGAGGTTTTCTCAAGGAGACTATAGTAAAAACACTACGGTCTGCAAAAACAGCAAATTAGCCAGTCTTACATAGTGTTGATTTTCCAGTGTAGAATTTCTAGTGTTAATTCAGGTGTAAAATTACCTCTCTTTGGTGTCAAATAACCCCCGGAGTTGGTGTAATAACCTGTGTTAAAGCAAACCGACACACATCATGATCATATTTCCCAGCATGCTCTATTGCAGGTTGATTTTTGGAATTGTTTATTTCAATATCTTTATTTTTGCATGTACATTGATTTAATAACTACTCTTCTGCTACACAAATAACAATTGAAAAAGTCAAATTAGTCCAATCTGTTAATTGAACTTATTGCACTCGTTACTGAAATGATTGTTCCAGTTTAGATGGTTTAGGTAGTCTTTTAACTTAGTCTTCTAAAGAAGAATCTGCTCCTGTAGGAGTGGTATTTTTACACTAAGCGGACCCTTACCTTTTGGCATATCCATTTGTGGTTTCAGGGTGAATGACAAAGGAGCTGAGTGCAGTTGAAACAGTGAAGGTAACCTGAAGTGGAATTGTAAAATGTGTTTGTGTCTCTTCTGAACAGATGGAGCAGGCGCTCTGTCATGCAACTTGGGTCAAAATCTGTTTTTTGCTCTGCTCTTTTCTCTCCATATGTTGTATATCCCCCTCTGGCTGGATTCCAATAGGAATTACACATCCCTTTGGGTCAAAATCTGTTTTTTTCCCTTTGCTCTTTTCTCTCCATATGTTGTATATCCCCCTCTGGCTGGATTCCAATAGGAATTACACATCCCTTTGCAAACCAGCATAAAGTGACTTGCAGGCCACTGTGTTAGAGTAAAACGAGGCCCACAAGACAAGGCTCTATGAAATGCATGTTGCATTGTGTTAATAAATTACATTTTAATGATGACATATTCACTTCGGATATCACTTGGTGACAGAACTGAAAATCATCATCTTGTGAACATCTAGCAGACACTTTTCAGCATGTTGCTGTCTTTCTCAGTTTGTAGTGTTTACTCCATTATTAAGACAGAAGCAAAATGCATGATTGAAACTGGATGAATGCGGGGGGCGGAGCTAGCATGTTGGAGTGAACGGCTGTGCGTGAGAGGCTCCTGCAACTTTTTTGCAAAATAATCTAATTTAACCTACTTTATGGCACTTTTTACAACAAACATTTCTTTCTAATACAAGATTGTAACTTTTTATATGAAAATGCCGAGTCGCCAATGACTAGAGTTTTCAATTTGTCAGAGCTAATGGTGGTGGGAAGCTTCGGCGTCTCAGACCCCGTAACGGGAGGAGCAGAGACCAGAGAAGACTCGGCCTCTGCTCGACCAGCTGCTTAATGGGGAAAACCGGTTGAAAGCATTTCCTTCCCGAAACCGTGAGAAAGTTGTCCAGATGTGGGGACTGTGCCAGGGGATTTGTACTAACTTTACTATCTGTACTTACTGGTGGCACAGACGCTGTTTCATCCTTTCCTACACTGAAATGACCCTTGCCTAACGATTGCGTCTGAAGCTGGGCTTGTAGCACAGCTATCCTCGCCGTAAGGCGATCGTTCTCCTGTATATTATGAGTACAGCGACTGCAATTAGAAGGCATCATGTTTATGTTACTACTTAGCTTCGGCTGTTGGAAGTCCTGACGAACCATGTCCAGATAAAGCGTCCGGAGTGAAAAAGTTGAGGGAAAAAAACAAAAATACAAAACGGTAATTAAAAAGTAAAAACCGTAAAGTTGTCAGGTAGCAAAGTAAGGTTGGCAACAAAACGCACAGCAACACGTAAACAAGTCTCCAAGTTGAATTAATGTAGTGTTTAGTGTTGTGTAGTGGCTGCCTACAGATTATGGAGGTTTTCTCAAGGAGACTATAGTAAAAACACTACGGTCTGCAAAAACAGCAAATTAGCCAGTCTTACATAGTGTTGATTTTCCAGTGTAGAATTTCTAGTGTTAATTCAGGTGTAAAATTACCTCTCTTTGGTGTCAAATAACCCCCGGAGTTGGTGTAATAACCCGTGTTAAAGCAAACCGACACACATCATGATCATATTTCCCAGCATGCTCTATTGCAGGTTGATTTTTGGAATTGTTTATTTCAGGGTTTCAGGGTGAATGACAAAGGAGCTGAGTGCAGTTGAAACAGTGAAGGTAACCTGAAGTGGAATTGTAAAATGTGTTTGTGTCTCTTCTGAACAGATGGAGCAGGCGCTCTGTCATGCAACTTGGGTCAAAATCTGTTTTTTGCTCTGTTCTTTTCTCTCCATATGTTGTATATCCCCCTCTGGCTGGATTCCAATAGGAATTACACATCCCTTTGGGTCAAAATCTGTTTTTTTCCCTTTGCTCTTTTCTCTCCATATGTTGTATATCCCCCTCTGGCTGGATTCCAATAGGAATTACACATCCCTTTGCAAACCAGCATAAAGTGACTTGCAGGCCACTGTGTTAGAGTAAAACGAGGCCCACAAGACAAGGCTCTATGAAATGCATGTTGCATTGTGTTAATAAATTACATTTTAATGATGACATATTCACTTCGGATATCACTTGGTGACAGAACTGAAAATCATCATCTTGTGAACATCTAGCAGACACTTTTCAGCATGTTGCTGTCTTTCTCAGTTTGTAGTGTTTACTCCATTATTAAGACAGAAGCAAAATGCATGATTGAAACTGGATGAATGCGGGGGGCGGAGCTAGCATGTTGGAGTGAACGGCTGTGCATGAGAGGCTCCTGCAACTTTTTTGCAAAATAATCTAATTTAACCTACTTTATGGCACTTTTTACAACAAACGTTTCTTTCTAATACAAGATTGTAACTTTTTATATGAAAATGCCGAGTAATAAGCGACCAAAGGACAATAAATCCACAGCGGAGGCCTACTCCCCACTAAACAACGAGACAGACATGGTGGGAGGCACATGCAACAACGTGACACTTACAGAACTTACCCGGGCTTTGGGGGAGCTACGTGTTGCTATAGCTGAGGATCTTAAGGCCACTATTGCTGAGCTGGACACCAAAATCGAGAGCGTCATTCGAACGGTCGCTTCGCATGGCCAGAGTATTGTGGACCTTGAGAAAGCTTCTGAATTCAACGCTGGTAGGATCGACGAGTTAGAGAAGCTATGCTCGTCATTGCAGGATACTGTGCAGAGGCTTTCTGTGAAAGTGGTGGACCTGGAGGGCCGATCCAGACGTAATAACCTTCGCGTTGTTGGTCTGGCAGAGGGGATAGAGGCGGGCTCTCGCCCTACCGACTTCTTCGCCAAGCTATTGAAGGATGCAATGGGATCGGATGTTTTGGATTCGGATCCCCAGCTGGACCGCGCACATCGCTCCCTTGTCCCAGTGCCTGGACCGGGCCAACGTCCTCGCCCAGTAATAATCTGTTGTCACAGTTTCAAGACCAAGGATCTTATCCTGCGTGAAGCTCGAATGAGGGGCAACCTGTCACATAAAGGGCATCCATTCCGTGTCTATGAGGATTATGCGCCCGATGTGGCAAAGCATCTTGCCGACTACAGAGATGTCATGACCAAACTCTACAAACTCCATCGTCGCCCAGCCTTACTCTTCCCTGCAAGACTAAGAATTACCCTGCCTTCCGGTGAGAAGATTTGGCTCTCCTCGGTTATGGACGCAGAGAAGTTTATCCGGGGATATACACCAATCCCCCGTACAGGTTAGAGTGCCTTGTTAGTGCGTGTTAGGGTCTGCTCATGGACTCGAATCCATACTATACCATATTGGGTGAAAACGTATTAAACGGGCTCAACAAGGGCTACCGAGCATGTAAGACGCTGAGCAGACCAATGGATGGCGGTCAGAGCTCTCATTTAACGTTACATTCACTTTCATCCCGGCTGTGCTCAGCGATGCATATTTTTTACTTCCAGGTTTGATCACTGACACCTTCGGACGGATATACTTATATTCCCCCACTTTTGTTTTGTTTCGTTATTTATTTTACAATCCTTACATCACTCTTACTACCATACCATTTATTTATTGCTTGCAGGGGACTGGGGGTGATGGTTGGGAGGGGGCAGACGCCTGGTTAGCAAGTTGATGTTTTGTGCCGTTCTGCCTTTGTCTGGCCGTAGGCCTCTCTCCCGACTAGAGTCCCACCAGCCCTCTGTAGTGCTTATGTATGTGTAGGTGTGCGTAAATATAATTACTATTGTACTTTATTACTATTTTCTCTTAGCATTTTAGTATTATGTATGTGTATATTTTAAATCAGTGTAGATTGTTATTCTGGGGTATGAATGTTTGTATGTGTATGTGTGCATATGGATGTATATACATATTCTTTAAATATATATTTTTATATATTATTTTTTTGTGTGGGTATGTATACATACATGTATATGTATGGATGTGTGTGTGTGTGTATATGTGTGTATGTATGTGTGTATGCATGTGTATATGTATGTGTGTATATATATATATATATATATATATATATATATATATATATATATATATATATATATATATATATATATATATATATATATGTGTATAGGTTTATGTATGTGTGTATGTATGTGTATGTATATATATATATATATAAGGTATATATTTGTACTTATTTTTTATTAAACATATTTTTTTTATGGGGGGAACGTTTAATTTAACAAATAATAATAATAATAATAATATATGCCATTTAGCAGACGCCTTTATCGAAAGCGACTTACAGTCATGTGTGCATACATTCTACGTATGGGTGGTCCCGGGAATCGAACCCACTACCCTGGCGTTACAAGCGCCATGCTCTACCAACTGAGCTACAGAAGGACCACCAAATCCTTGTTCCGATCTCCTGACCCACAGTATGTAAAGGTACGGCTGACTAGGTCGGTTGCGGATGGTTTATTTTTTGATCGGCAGTGCTTAGCAATATTATCTTGAGGCTATATCTTGCTTATCTCTGGGATTGACCCAGGATGACGCTTAAATGCGCAATATGTTTAAGTTGCAAATTATTCGGTTTAGGTTTATTAGATGCTAACTGAACACTTAACTCGCGGGAGCCTCCTTAGTTCATATGTTAGAAGTTCTAGGATAGTGAGAGGTGAACGTATAGTTGGTATTTTATTTTTGTTTTACCTCTGGTTCGAGGTCGCGCCGTGCTTTTTTTGGCATCGGCCAGACAATGTGTTTATTATTTTAATTTTTCATTTTTTTCTCTCCTGTTTGTACATTCCTGTTAAATGTGGGTTGATGGGGGGGGGTAAGTGTTGTGGAAATTAGGGGAACAGGGTGGGAAGTAAAGGTGCTTGCAGGGGGGGAGGGGTGGGTTGGATACTGCTCGGGTGTGGGTGCTACATATGCTGATCGTGATGGTTTGGTGCGCTTTCTTACCTTTTTATCAAGTTACATGGTATGCAGGCCACCATAGGAACTACAAACGAGAGGAGGGTGGGGCTTACATTCACTTCCTGGAATGTCAAGGGTTTAAACGAACCAATTAAGAGGGGCAAGGTCCTAGCCCACTTGAAAGCACTCTCGTCTGATATTATATTTTTGCAAGAAACCCATCTGAAGAATACGTCTCATAGCAGACTTAAGTGTAGGTGGGTGGGACAAGTGTATCACTCTAACCTCTCTGCCAAAACGAGAGGCACAGCGATTCTGGTACGGAAAGGAATTCCCTTTCTACATAAAACCACTATTGCGGATGAAGAGGGTCGGTATGTGATCGCAATAGGAGAAATCCACTCTACCTCAGTAACTCTACTAAATATCTATGGGCCAAACATTGACAACCCCTCTTTTTTCAAAAGAGTCCTTGCCCTGATTCCAGATATCTCCCATACTAACCTGGTCATTGGAGGGGACCTTAACTGTGTGCTAGACCAATATTTGGATAGATCCTCTACCCGGCGAACCCCTACCTCCTATTCAAGCGAATTCTTGAATACCTACATAAAAAATTCAAACTTATTTGATATATGGAGGATCGCTAACCCTACGGGTAGGGAATACTTCTTTTACTCTCATGTTCACAAGGTTTACACTCGAATTGACTACTTTTTGTTGGATGCTAGACTACTCCCCTATACCTGTAATGTGAGGTATCATGAAATTATAATCTCGGACCACAGTCCACTCACCTTCTCCCTGAGATTGGGTGACATTGTACCAAACGAGAGGGTCTGGAGGTTAAATCCTCAGCTCCTCACAGAACCAACATTCTGTGAATATCTTAAAGACCAAATTAAATTTTTCTTTGATACCAACGACAACACAGAGACCTCCCCAGCATTATTGTGGGAAACACTGAAGGCTTATCTGAGAGGCTGTATCATCTCCTTTCAGGCTGCCAGGAGTAGGCAAAACAGAGGAAAACTGGAAGAACTAGAGGGACAAATTCACTTACTGGATAGGGAGAATGCTAGCCACCCATCTATGGAGAAACATAAAAAAAATTACCTCTTTAAAATTTGAATATAATCAGATTCTCTCAGCTAAAATTGCTAAATCTTTTCTTCTTTTTGGTGACAAACCACACAAATTACTCGCCAGACAACTTCGAAAAAATGTGAGTGACCGAATGATTCACAGGGTTAAATCTGCATCTGGGGAATTACTCTCTTCCCCCAAAGACATCAATGACAGATTCCGGCAGTTTTATGAGACTCTATATACATCTAAAGCGGATCCTAACCCCTTAATTATGCAAACATTTTTGGAGGACTGTAATCTTCCTGCCCTGAACCAGGAAGATTCTAACTTCCTGAATAAGGAAATATCTCTTGATGAAATCCGAGAAACAATTAAATCTCTAAAGAGTGGCAAGAACCCGGGCCCAGATGGATACCCTGGTGAATTCTATAAAACATTCAGCAACATGCTCTCCCCCTATCTACACAAAATGTTGATTCAGGCCAATGAGGATGGAGCTCTCCCTTCTACTTTGGACGAAGCGTTCATTACAGTTATACATAAGAAGGGTAAAGATCCAGAAGAGTTAGGGTCATACAGACCAATATCTCTCCTTAATACAGACCAAAAGATTTTAGCAAAAACTCTGGCTAACAGGCTTAGCACTTTAATTGGCAAATTGGTCCATTCGGATCAGACCGGCTTTATCCCTAACAGAAACTCATTCTTCAATCTCAGGCGCCTCTTCAATATTATGTATTCTCAGAGGTTACCCAACGTGGACCTTGCCGTCATATCTCTTGACGCCGAAAAGGCCTTTGACCAAGTTGAGTGGCCCTATCTATTCAAGGTCCTACAGAAATTTAATATTGGAGATAGGTTCATAAATTGTATCCAGCTTTTATATAGGAACCCCTGTGCCAGAATACTCACTAACCAATCATTGTCGCCCCGATTTAACCTCAACAGGGGGACAAGGCAGGGTTGTGCGCTGTTGCCTATGCTCTTCGCTCTAATTATCGAACCGCTCGCTTAGACGATTAGATCTCATGCAGCAATACACGGCTATAATACTAAAGATACTCTAAATAAGATCTCCCTATACGCAGATGACATCCTCCTCTATGTAACAGAACCCCAGGCTAGTATCCCAGCTATTCTTGAAGTGATCAATTTGTTTGGTTCCTTCTCGGGATACAGAATAAATTGGAACAAGAGTGAATTAATGCCCATACGGTCGCAAAATACCTCCTGGCTAGAACATCTCCCATTTAAGACATGATGACTCCTTGCTGTCCCCAGTCCACCTGGCCATGCTGCTGCTCCAGTTTCAACTGGCCTGGGCCCTAGGACCATGTCCCAGGACTACCTGACATGAGGACTCCTTGCTGTCCCCAGTCCACCTGGCCATGCTCCTGCTCCAGTTTCAACTGTTCTGCCTTACTATTATTCAACCATGCTGGTCATTTATGAACATTTGAACATCTTGGCCACGTTCTGTTATAATCTCCACCCGGCACAGCCAGAAGAGGACTGGCCACCCCACATATGCTCTCTCTAATTCTCTCTTTCTTTCTCTCTCTCGGAGGACCTGAGCCCTAGGACCGTGCCCCAGGACTACCTGACATGATGGCTCCTTGCTGTCCCCAGTCCACCTGACTGTGCTGCTGCTCCAGTTTCAACTGTTCTGCCTTATTATTATTTGACCATGCTGGTCATTTATGAACATTTGAACATCTTGGTCATTTTCTGTTATAATCTCTACCCGGCACAGCCAGAAGAGGACTGGCCACCCCACATAGCCCGGTTCCTCTCTAGGTTTCTTCCTAGGTTTTGGCCTTTCTAGGGAGTTTTTCCTAGCCACCGTGCTTTTACACCTGCATTGTTTGCTGTTTGGGGTTTTAGGCTGGGTTTCTGTACAGCACTTTGAGATATCAGCTGATGTACGAAGGGCTATATAAATAAATTTGATTTGATTTGATTTGATTTGATTTAAGTTATCTTCAGAAAAATTTACCTACCTAGGAATTGTAGTTACCAAACAATACTCCTTACTATTTAAAGAGAATTTCCCCTCTCTGATACAAAAACTCAAAGCAAACATACTATTTTGGAGAACTCTCCCAATTTCTCTGCTCGGAAGAATTAATGCCATTAAAATGGTCTTCCTCCCACAACTGCTCTACCTATATCAGAACATCCCAGTATTCATACCTAAATCCTTTCATAAACAACTGGACTCAATTATCAATCCTTTCATCTGGGATTATAAAACACACAGGATAGGTAAAAAACACCTCTGTAAATCCAAGATGGAAGGAGGATTGTCTCTCCCAAATGTTATATTTTATTACTGGGCCGCTAACCTCCGCATTGTTACGTTTCTGTTGGATGACGTACCCCCGGCATCCAGCTGGCTTAGTATGGAGCGTGAGGAGTGTCACCCCTTCTCTATTGGCGCTGTGATTTTATCGCCTGTCAATCTGGAGATGTCACTTTATTGTAACAATCCTATAATACATAGCACAGTCCGAATCTGGAAGCAAATTAAAGTCCACTTTGAGCTCAGACCAATGTCATTCATGCTCCCTGTCGCCGGGAATCCCTCCTTTGCCCCTTCTAACCTTGATAACACCTTTGAGCGATGGGGAGAGTTGGGGATAAGCACCATAGGGGATTTATACATAGAAGGGACCTTTGCTTCCTTTGAGCTGCTGAGGGAAACTTATAATCTTCCCAGAAGTAATTTTTTCAGATACCTACAAATTAGAGACTACGATAGAAAACACCTCCCAACATTTGGGAATGCTAAACCTTCCATGTTTGACGGATGCATAAAAATATGCCCCACCTCAGATAAACTGATATCGCGTCTATATGATGCTTTTCAATCTGTTAGCACACCTTCTACTGATGCCATCAAGGTAAAATGGGAGGAAGAACTAGGGACTGACATCTTAGTGGCAGACTGGGAAGAGAGCTTGGAGTATATCCACACATGCTCCATTAATTCCAGACATCGTCTCATACAATTCAAGGTATTACACATATTACACTATTCCAAAACTAAACTGCATAGGATATTTCCTGACACATCCCCTACATGTGATAAATGTCAGGCTACGCAGCTACACTACTCCACTGCTTTGCCCTATTTTCTAGCTTGCATGGTTATTGGTGTGGAATTTTTAGGATCCTCTCTGAAGTTTTGGAGACTTCAATAGATCCAGACCCGCTTCTGATAATCCTGGGAGTATCTGAGTCCCTAAACAGATTAACCAACCCCCAAAAACAACAAATCTCGTATGGTCTCATCTCGGCAAAAAAACTAATCTTGTTGTTTTGGAAAAGGAGGGAAGCGCCCTCTACCAAATTATGGCTCAGTGAATTGGCAAACACTGTACACTTAGAAAGAATTAGATATATTCTGAACAATAAATTATCAACATTTGATAAAATCTGGCAGCCTTTCCTCTCCTACTTGGACGAGTCGGCGCTGTGAATTTGTACTTATTAATGTTATGCTGGTGAATGAGGACCCAAAAGCGACTTAACGAAAACAGAGTCTTTATTCCAGTATAAGACAAAAGTAATAATCCTGGAAATAACAAGGAGAAAACAAAACAGGAAAAACTTAAATCCACTCGTAGTAGTGAGGACTGACTGGAGACTCGACCATAGACTGCAGGTTGCTTAGGGAAGGCACCGACCGTAGCAGACTAAGACACCTGCTCACACGCAGCATCTGAAGAAGACAAAACACGACAGGGCGAGACCAGGACACAGAACAGCGAACATCATACAAGGATCCGACAAGGACAGAAGCGGAAAACAAGGGGAGAAATAGGGGCTCTAATCAGAGGGCAAAATAGGGGACAGGTGTGAAAAGAGTAAATGAGTGAGTTAGGAGAATGAGGAATAGCTGGGAGCAGGAACGGAACGATAGAGAGAAGAGAGAGAGGGAGGGGGAGAGAGAGGGATAGAAAAAAGGAACGAACCTAATAAGACCAGCAGGGGGAAACGAACACAAGGGAAAGCACAAGGACAAGACAATATATGACAAAACATGACAGTACCCCCCCACTCACCGAGCGCCTCCTGGCGCACTCGAGGAGGAATCCAGCACGTCCCGAGATGGAACCCAACTCCTCTCCTCAGGACCGTAACCCTCCCAATCCACTAAGTACTGGTGACCACGTCCCCGAGAACGCATGTCCATGATCCTACGTACCTTGTAAATAGGTGCGCCCTCGACAAGGACGGGGGGGGAGGGAAGACGAACGGGGGCGCGAAGAAAGGGCTTGACACAGGAGACATGGAAGACAGGGTGGACGCGACGAAAATGTCGCGGAAGAAGCAGTCGCACAGCGACAGGATTGACGACCTGGGAGACACGGAACGGACCAATGAACCGCGGAGTCAACTTACGAGAAGCTGTCGTAAGGGGAAGGTTACGAGTGGAAAGCCACACTCTCTGGCCGCGACAATACCTAGGACTCTTAATCCTACGTTTATTGGCGGCTCTCACAGTCTGCGCCCTGTAACTGCAAAGTGCAGACCTCACCCTCCTCCAGGTGCGCTCACAACGTTGGACAAACGCCTGAGCGGAGGGAACGCTGGACTCGGCGAGCTGGGACGAGAACAGTGGAGGCTGGTACCCCAGACTACTCTGAAACGGAGATAGCCCGGTAGCAGACGAAGGAAGCGAGTTGTGAGCGTATTCTGCCCAGGGGAGCTGTTCTGCCCAAGACGCCGGGTTTCTAAAAGAAAGGCTGCGTAATATGCGACCAATCGTCTGATTGGCCCTTTCTGCTTGACCGTTAGACTGGGGATGAAAACCGGAAGAGAGACTGACGGAAGCACCAATCAAACGACAGAACTCCCTCCAAAACTGTGACGTGAATTGCGGACCTCTGTCTGAAACGGCGTCTAACGGGAGGCCATGAATTCTGAACACATTCTCAATGATGATTTGTGCCGTCTCCTTAGCGGAAGGAAGCTTAGCGAGGGGAATAACATGAGCCGCCTTAGAGAACCTATCGACAACCGTAAGAATCACAGTCTTCCCCGCAGACAAAGGCAGACCGGTAATGAAGTCTAGGGCGATGTGAGACCATGGTCGAGAAGGAATGGGAAGCGGTCTGAGACGACCGGCAGGAGGAGAGTTACCTGACTTAGTCTGCGCGCAGTCCGAACAAGCAGCCACGAAACGGCGCGTGTCACGCTCCTGAGTAGGCCACCAAAACCGCTGGCGAATAGAAGCAAGTGTACCTCAAACGCCGGGATGGCCAGCTAACTTGGCAGAGTGAGCCCACTGAAGAACAGCCAGACGAGTAGAAACAGGAACGAAAAGAAGGTTACTAGGACAAGCGCGCGGCGACGCAGTGTGAGTGAGTGCTTGCTTAACCTGTCTCTCAATTCCCCAGACAGTCAACCCGACAACACGCCCATAAGGAAGAATCCCCTCGGGATCGGTAGAAGCCACAGAAGAACTAAAGAGACGGGATAAGGCATCAGGCTTGGTGTTCTTATTACCCGGGCGATAAGAAATCACAAACTCGAAACGAGCGAAAAACAACGCCCAACGAGCTTGACGTGCATTAAGTCGTTTGGCAGAACGGATGTACTCAAGGTTCTTATGGTCAGTCCAAACGACAAAAGGAACGGTCGCCCCCTCCAACCACTGTCGCCATTCGCCTAGGGCTAAGCGGATGGCGAGCAGTTCGCGGTTACCCACATCATAGTTGCGTTCCGATGGCGACAGGCGATGAGAAAAATAAGCGCAAGGATGGACCTTATCGTCAGACTGGAAGCGCTGGGATAGAATGGTTCCCACGCCCACCTCTGAAGCGTCAACCTCAACAATGAATTGTTTAGTGACGTCAGGAGTAACAAGGATAGGAGCGGACGTAAAACGCTTCTTGAGGAGATCAAAAGCTCCCTGGGCGGAACCGGACCACTTAAAGCACGTCTTGACAGAAGTAAGAGCTGTGAGAGGGGCAGCAACTTGACCGAAATTACGAATGAAACGCCGATAGAAATTAGCGAAACCTAGAAAGCGCTGCAACTCGACACGTGACCTTGGAACGGGCCAATCACTGACAGCCTGGACCTTAGCGGGATCCATCTGAATGCCTTCAGCGGAAATAACAGAACCGAGAAATGTGACAGAGGAGACATGAAAGGCGCACTTCTCAGCCTTCACGTTAAGAGACAATTCTCTAAAAGGCGTTGGAGTACACGTCGAACGTGCTGAACATGAATCTCGAGTGACGGTGAAAAAATCAGGATATCGTCAAGGTAGACAAAAACAAAGATGTTCAGCATGTCTCTCAGTACATCATTAACTAATGCCTGAAAAACAGCTGGAGCATTAGCGAGACCAAACGGCAGAACCCGGTACTCAAAATGCCCTAACGGAGTGTTAAACGCCGTTTTCCACTCGTCCCCCTCTCTGATGCGCACGAGATGGTAAGCATTACGAAGGTCCAACTTAGTAAAGAACCTGGCTCCCTGCAGAATCTCGAAGGCTGACGACATAAGGGGAAGCGGATAACGATTCTTAACCGTTATGTCATTCAGCCCTCGATAATCCACGCAGGGGCGCAGAGTACCGTCCTTCTTCTTAACAAAAAAAAACCCCGTTCCGGCGGGAGAGGAAGAAGGCACTACGGTGCCGGCGTCGAGAGAAACAGACAAATAATCCTCGAGAGCCTTACGTTCGGGAGCCGACAGAGAGTATAGTCTACCCCGAGGGGGAGTGGTCCCCGGAAGGAGATCAATACTACAATCATACGACCGGTGAGGAGGAAGGGAGTTGGCTCTGGACCGACTGAAGACCATGCGCAGATAATGATATTCCTCCGGCACTCCTGTCAAATAACCAGGTTCCTCCTGAGAAGAGGGGACAGAAGAAACAGGAGGGATAGCAGACATTAAACACTTCACATGACAAGAATCGTTCCAGGATAGGATCGAATTACTAGACCAATTAATAGAAGGATTATGACATACTAGCCAGGGATGACCCAAAACAACAGGTGTAAAAGGTGAACGAAAAATCAAAAAGGAAATGGTCTCACTGTGGTTACCAGATACTGTGAGGGTTAAAGGTAGTGTCTCATATCTGATACTGGGGAGAAGACTACCATCTAAGGCGAACATGGGTGTGGGCTTCCCTAACTGTCTGAGAGGAATGTCATGTTTCCGAGCCCATGCTTCGTCCATAAAACAACCCTCAGCCCCAGAGTCTATCAAGGCACTGCATGAAGCAGCCGAACCGGTCCAGCGTAGATGGACCGACATGGTAGTACAGGATCTTGATGGAGAGACCTGAGTAGTAGCGCTCACCAGTAGCCCTCCGCATACTGATGAGCTCTGGCTTTTACTGGACATGAATTGACAAAATGTCCAGCAGAACCGAAATAGAGACAAAGGCGGTTGGTGATCCTCCGTTCCCTCTCCTTAGTCGAGATGCGAATACCTCCCAGCTGCATGGGCTCAGTCTCTGAGCCGGAGGAAGGAGATGGTTGCGATGCGGAGAGGGGGAACACCGTTAACGCGAGCTCTCTTCCACGAGCTCGGTGACGAAGATCTACCCGTTGTTCTATGCGGATGGCGAGTGCAATCAAAGAGTCCACACTGGAAGGAACCTCCCGGGAGAGAATCTCATCCTTAACCTCAGCGTGGAGTCCCTCCAGAAAACAAGCGAGCAACGCCGGCTCGTTCCAGTCACTAGAGGCAGCAAGAGTGCGAAACTCTATAGAGTAATCCATTATGGATCGATCACCTTGACATAGGGAAGCCAGGGCCCTAGAAGCCTCCCTACCAAAAACTGAACGATCAAAAACCCGTATCATCTCCTCTTTAAAGTTCAGATAATTGTTAGAACACTCAGCCCTTGCCTCCCAGATAGCTGTGCCCCACTCTCGAGCCCGACCAGTAAGGAGTGAAATGACGTAAGCAATCCGAGCTCTCTCTCTTGAGTATGTGTTGGGTTGGAGAGAGAACACAATGTCACACTGGGTGAGAAAGGAGCGGCACTCAGTGGGCTGCCCCGAGTAACATGGTGGGTTATTAACCCTAGGTTCCGGAGACTCGGAAGACCAGGAAGTAGCTGGTGGCACGAGACGAAGACTCTGAAACTGTCCTGAGAGGTCGGAAACCTGAGCGGCCAGGGTCTCAACGGCATGACGAGCAGCAGACAATTCCTGCTCGTGTCTGCCGAGCATAGCTCCCTGGATCTCGACGGCAGTGTTACGAGAATCCGTAGTCGCTGGGTCCATTCTTGGTCGGATCCTTCTGTTATGCTGGTGAATGAGGACCCAAAAGCGACTTAACGAAAACAGAGTCTTTATTCCAGTATAAGACAAAAGTAATAATCCTGGAAATAACAAGGAGAAAACAAAACAGGAAAAACTTAAATCCACTCGTAGTAGTGAGGACTGACTGGAGACTCGACCATAGACTGCAGGTTGCTTAGGGAAGGCACCGACCGTAGCAGACTAAGACACCTGCTCACACGCAGCATCTGAAGAAGACAAAACACGACAGGGCGAGACCAGGACACAGAACAGAGAACATCATACAAGGATCCGACAAGGACAGAAGCGGAAAACAAGGGGAGAAATAGGGGCTCTAATCAGAGGGCAAAATAGGGGACAGGTGTGAAAAGAGTAAATGAGTGAGTTAGGAGAATGAGGAACAGCTGGGAGCAGGAACGGAACGATAGAGAGAAGAGAGAGAGGGAGGGGGAGAGAGAGGGATAGAAAAAAGGAACGAACCTAATAAGACCAGCAGGGGGAAACGAACAGAAGGGAAAGCATAAGGACAAGACAATATATGACAAAACATGACAATCAACGCACTCTCAATGGTAAAATTTTAATCTACCTTTGGGCAGCGTGTGCTGGCCCTACCACCCGAGCAGTTGGGAGGGGGGGGGGAATAGGGGATGGGGGATAGGGGGGACATCTTCCCTCTTTCTTTCTACGTGTCCTTGTTTTGTATGTCGTGTTTTGTATTATTTGTTCTGCACCCAGAACTCTGGGTCTTGTTGTTCCTGTCTGCTCTTTTATGTTTAGATAAGAATTGTATACCTGTCATGTATACCTATACACCATTCTTGTGTGTGTTTAATAAAAATATTTGAAACATGAAACTGGATGAATGCAACAACCATGTCACTGTCACTACCAAATACAGTCATTGGTGGTAACTCTACAATTCAATCGAAAGTCAAGGCACTCTCGGGAAATATGCAAATAAGGCTTTAAAAAGTTTGGACTCGTATTGACACTGGACCAGTGTAATTTAATGATTTAACAGTGGATACTTCAATGTGGAGAGGCAGGCAGGCCAGGATCATCTACCGGATCTACAGTTCAACTAACTGTAACATGCCTACTCCTCTCCCTCTCTTTTCACACCAGAACACCGGCTGCCACACACTAACGACAACACGGATCACAGCCCGCCACAAGATATACATCTGGCATCTCTATGGCCTGCTTTGCTATCTGCATGATCGATCATAAATTCTCAGGGTGGGGACAGACGACTCATTATGGAGCACAGTTCACAATGCATGTATTATCTCTTCAGCTAGTAACTTTTTTTTCTTCTGACAGGTACATTTGCTGCAGAATAGCCTATTATACAGTAATATTAGGACTAATATATCTGAATGCTCGTCTAATTTCCACATCTTCAACTGGCTTTCGGGCTCACCTTATTTTTAACTATGAAGATAAAAAAAATTATCACTCGAATATCGTTGCTTTAAATCAGTGTGCAAACGAGCACTTCCTCTGTCTTTCTCTCTCTCCATCAAATAAATTAAAATGGCATCCAAAATAGATCAAGACTAACTACCAATTGGATATCACGAAATTGGGGATACATTTTTTTTGTTGATATTCCTATTCAAGATTGATATATGGTGCATGCGGAAAGCATTTAGAGACCTTGACTTTTTTCACATTTTGTAACGTTCTAAAATGGATTAAATAGTTTTCCCACCCTCATCAATCTACACACAATACCCCATAATGACAAAAAAATCTGTTTTAGATTTTTTCTCCTCCAAACTATCATATTTACATAAGTATTCAGACCCTTTACTCAAGTACTTCGTTGAAGCACCTTTGGCAGCCATTACAGCCTTGAGTCTTCTTAGTGATTATGCTACATGCTTGGCGCACCTGTATTTGGCGTTTGGAGTTTCTCCCATTCTTCTCTAAGCTCTGTCAGGTTGGATGGGGAGTGTTGCTACACAGCTATTTTCAGGTCTCTCCAGGGATGTTCGATCGGGTTCAATTCCGGGCTCTGGCTGGGCCACTCCAGGACATTCAGAGAATTGTCCCGAAACCACTCCTGCATTGTATGGGCTGTGTGCTTAGGGTTGTTGTCCTGTTGGAAGGTGAACCTTCGCCCCAGTCTGAGGTCCTCAGAGCTCTGGAGGAAGTTTACATCAAGGATATTTCTGTACTTTGCTCCGTTCATCTTTACCTCGCACCTGACAAGTCTCCCAGTCCCTGCCGCTGAAAAACATCCCCACTACAAGATGCTGCCACCACCATGCTACACCGTAGGGATGGTGCCAGGTTTCCTCCAGGCATGACGCTTTGCATTCAGGCCAAAGAGTTCAATCTTGGTTTCATCAGAACAGAGAATCTTGTTTTTCATGGTCTAAAATTCCTTTAGGTGCCTTTTGGCAAACTCCAAGAGGGCTGTCATGTGCATTTAACTGAGGAGTGGCTTCTGTCTGGCCACTCTACCATAAAGGCCTAATTGGTGGAGTGGTGTAGAGATGGTCCTTCTGTAAGGTTCTCTCATCTCCATAGTGGAACTTTGGAGCTCTGTCAAGGTAACCAGAGGGTTCTTGGTCACCTCCCTGAACGAGGCCCTTCTCCCCCGATTTCTCAGTTTGGCCAGGCTGCCAGATTTAGGAAGAGTCTTGGTGGTTCCAAACTTCTTCCATTTAAGAATGATGGAGGCCAATGTGTTCTTGAGAACCTTGAATGCTGAAGAAATGTGTTGGTACCCTTCCCCAGATCTGTACCTATACACAATCCTGTTTTAGAGCTCTATGGACAAGGATAAACAATAGAGTACAATGTCCAGTCTCATAGCAAACAGTCTGAATATTTCTGTTTTTAATAAATGTGCAAACGTTTAAAAACCTTGTTTTCACTTTGTCATTATGGGATATTGTGTGTAGATTGATGAGGTGAAACAATGTATTTAATAACTTTTAGAATAAGTCTGTAACGTACCAAAATGTGGAAAAAGGGAACGGGGTTGAATACTTTCCGAATGCACCGTAGATGTCTTAGCCTACCTCTTTCAGGTAATACATTCAATGCAGTATGCGTTTTAGCCTTATATTTAGCTAATGATTTATGGCTTAATTTGCAATATAAACCTGCTCTCTGCTGGCCTCTCTCCTTAGCACTTGTGGAGCCCCAGGAAAAGTTAGACTAGAATAGCTTTGGGATTTTACACACTCAATCACACAGCCACGCTGTACAAAATGATTCTGGGGTGAATTATAATTGACAAATTAACAACGAACAATATACTTAAAATAAAAAGGTATGCAAGTTGTTTCAATTATTTGCTCATTTTATTTGACCAAAAAAGTAAGAATAAATCCAACTGAATATGTTACTCAAAATGTAAGTATTATTTATAATTTACGAGGGTAACCAAGGATAAAGAAAATTGATTGATTAAACTCATTGGAAGTCTGGTTTGAATCTCTTTGCACTTCATATCTTGCCACGAGCCTCTGTTTTTAGAGGATAAATTCAAAAAATGTTGCTTCATGATTCTATCACACAATGTTGAATGCATGTTTGAAGAGAAAAGTATTAAGCAGCTTGTTGTGCCCCGAGTTGTAATTAATCATTATGAACGAATATCAAAACCGTCCGGCAAATTGACGTACAATGATGAGATCACCCATTCCCACATTTGCAACTTTCTAGTAGAAGCAAATGCAGTATCCTGCGTTGCTTGCTTTTAACAAAAAACTCTAGTTATTACTTGTGGCTGGAGCCTTCAGGAAGTTGTTTTACAACACACCATGTAATGTTTCAGAACATCCCACCATCTCTGTGGTTTCCGACACCGTCCCAGTGCTGTCTGACCTACTTGGGGAGCTCTCCCTCAAACTGTTCGGAGTCGTCTTTCTCTGCTCTTTCTCCTTCAGGGGTCACATCAGTCTGGGGCAGGGGGATTGGGGTGGGGAGGGTTTTTTCCTCTCCTCCCACTTCTTCCTCCACCACCGCACTTTCCACACCCTCCACTACAGCCACAGGCAACACAACCGCCTCCTCCACTACCTCACTAAGCACACAGCCAAGACAATGTAGGAGTGGCTTCGGGACAAGTCTCTGAATGTCCTTGAGTGGCCCAGTTAACCCAATGAGAGAGCATGGACTTGAACCCGACCAAACATCTGGAGAGACCTGAAAATAACTGTGCAGGAACACTCCCCTTCCAACCTGACAGATCTTGAGAGGATCTGCATAGAAGAATGGGACTCCCCAAATACAGGTGTTTTTAATGTTTTTTTCTTTATTTAACTAGTCAGTTAAGAACAAATTCTTATTTTATTCATTTTAGAATAAGGCTGTAACGTAACAAAATGTTCAAAAAGTCAAGGGGTCTGAATACTTTCCCAATGCACTGTATATGCTTTATGCATTAGAATTACACTTTGTGTTTCGTCGTGAAACACCTGGGTTACCTGGGAGAAAAGTTATTTCTCTGAACATTTTTTAAATACTGGGGAAAATATTAAACCCTACACAGCACCCTTCTGGCTCACGAACAGTAATGTTATAACGATGAGGTAACATTTCTTGTCTGATTATTGATGCGTGTGTGCATGGGTGTGCTTGTTTGTTGTGTGTGTGTGTGTTTGGTTTTACTCTCCTTGTGGGGATGAAATGTCCTCACAGGGATAGTAAAACAAGCCAAATTCAAACAAATTTCCCTCTCTCATCCTCTCTCTCTCTCCCCTCCCTCCCTCCTTCACTCTCTCTCTCCCCCTCTGTTTCCCTCATTCTCCCTTCTCCCTCTCTCATCCTCTCTCTCTCTCCCCTCCATCCCTCCTTCACTCTCTCACCCCCCCTCTGTTTCCCTCATTCTCCCTTCTCCCTCTCTCATCCTCTCTCCTTCTCCCTCTTTCCTTCACTCTCTCTCTCCCTCTCTGTTTCCCTCATTCTCCCTTCTCCCTCTCTCATCCTCTCTCTCTCTCTCCCCTCCCTCCCTCCTTCACTCTCTCACTCCCCCTCTGTTTCCCTCATTCTCCATTCTCCCTCTCTCATCCTCTCTCTCCCCTCCCTCCCTCCTTCACTCTCTCACTCCCCCTCTGTTTCCCTCATTCTCCCTTCTCCCTCTCTCATCCTCTCTCTCTCCCCTCCCTCCCTCCTTCACTCTCTCACTCCCCCTCTGTTTCCCTCATTCTCCCTTCTCCCTCTCTCATCCTCTCTCTCTCCCCTCCCTCCCTCCTTCACTCTCTCACTCCCCCTCTGTTTCCCTCATTCTCCCTTCTCCCTCTCTCATCCTCTCTCTCCCTCTCTCCCTCTTTCCTTCACTCTCTCTCTCCCCCTCTGTTTCCCTCATTCTCCCTTCTCCCTATCTCATCCTCTCTCTCTCTCTCTCTCCCCTCCCTCCCTCCTTCACTCTCTCACTCCCCCTCTGTTTCCCTCATTCTCCATTCTCCCTCTCTCATCCTCTCTCTCCCCTCCCTCCCTCCTTCACTCTCTCACTCCCCCTCTGTTTCCCTCATTCTCCCTTATCCCTCTCTCATCCTCTCTCTCTCCCCTCCCTCCCCCTTCACTCTCTCACTCCCCCTCTGTTTCCCTCATTCTCCCTTCTCCCTCTCATCCTCTCTTTCTCTCTCTCCTCCCTCCCTCCCTCCTTCACTCTCTCTCTCCCCCTCTGTTTCCCTCATTCTCCCTTCTCCCTCTCTCATCCTCTCTCTCTCTCTCCTCCCTCCCTCCCTCCCTCCTTCACTCTCTCACTCTTTCACTCCCCCTCTGTTTACCTCATTTTCCCTGCTCCCTCTCTCATCCTCTCTCTCTCCCCTCCCTCCTTCACTCTCTCACTCCCGTGCCATATATATTCAGCAGTGATACAGACCCAGAAACAGCTGAGAAGGAAATAACATGTCCTGTCATGGCAGGTCCTTTTCTTAGACCGGAGCTACATGTCCTGTCATGGCCGGTCCTTTTCTTAGACCGGAGCTACATGTCCTGTCATGGCAGGTCCTTTTCTTAGACCGGAGCTACATGTCCTGTCATGGCCGGTCCTTTTCTTAGACAGGAGCTACATGTCCTGTCATGGCCGGTCCTTTTCTTAGACCGGAGCTACATGTCCTGTCATGGCCGGTCCTTTTCTTAGACCGGAGCTACATGTCCTGTCATGGCAGGTCCTTTTCTTAGACCGGAGCTACATGTCCTGTCATGGCAGGTCCTTTTCTTAGACCGGAGCTTCCTTCAGGCAAAGAGGAAAATGCAGGCTGTTTGTTTCAATTTGGAGTTAAAAGTCAACATTCATGTTAAAGCTTTTTTATTAATACATCTCCTAGTGAAGGTAGGCTACAGCCCTTTCCCCCAAATATTAATTTAGCTCTACTGAGCTCCCCTCTGTCTACCTCTCTCTATCGTGCTCTCTGTCAAACACACATAGGCACACACTAAATGAGCACAGATACATTCACACACACACACACACACACACACACACACACACACACACACACACACACACACACACACACACACACACACACACACACACACACACACACACACACACACACACACACACACACACACACACACACACACACACACACACACACACACACACACTGTTGTGCTGCTGTGTTGTGCTGTGCTGTGCTGTGCTGTGTTGTGCTGTGTTCTGTTGTGCTGTGTTGTGCTGTGTTGTGCTGTGCTGTGTTGTGTTGTGCTGTGTTGTGCTGTGTTGTGCTGTGCTGTGCTGTGTTGTGCTGTGCTGTGCTGTGTTGTGCTGTGTTGTGCTGTGTTGTGTTGTGCTGTGTTGTGCTGTGTTGTGCTGTGTTGTGCTGTGCTGTGCTACCTGTTGGGACTCGTGGCTGGAGGCCGGGATGGGATCAATCAGGGCACATATACATAAAGCAGTGGTTCTTAACCTTGTTGGAGGTACTGAACCCCACCAGTTTCATATGCGCATTCACCGAACCCTTAATTGGAAAAATAAATTATGATTTTTTTTCAAATTCAAAACATAGGTATATATTTTACTGGTGCACAAAATGAACCGTGCGTCAACATCACTGTGTTCAAAGAACAAAATCATCAAAACATGATTTTCACACAAAAACAAAAACATAATAATGAATATTTACTGCAAATCAGTGTGACTTCTGCTGTTGCCTTTCAGAGACCAGTTCAGAAATGCGCGGCTTCACCTTGGCAAGTGCCACTCTCATGTCCTTTTCGCAACAAAGTCTGTTCCTTTTCTTCGTTTATGTCCAGCATCCTCAAAGGATTGCTCGCAAAGATATGTTGTATGAAAATCTCAGGAGCTTTCTTAGCAATAACAGGGTACGTTACCATTTGTTGACACCAAAATGTTGAAAGCGTTGTTGTTCTAAAGAGTTGCTGTTGAACCTGGCTCTGCTGAATTTCAATGATTTCATCGAGGTATTCATCATTGACATCTGTTGTCTCAACACTAAACGTGAACGGCTGTCTCACCCATGCTGGATATGACTCTCTTGTAGGGAAGTATCCGTCGAGAGACTTTGGAAGCTCATCTAAGTGTGTGACCATTGCTTGCTTCAGTTCCGCAGGTGCAGAAATGTCTCCGATTCCAGATACATCTTCGATCTTACTTACACAGTCGTCCAGCAGGGGAAAGTTTGCGAAGTTATCGTTCTCTGTTCGTCGTTTCCATAACGGTAGCTTTTTTTGAAAAGCCTTCAGGTTTTCCTCCACTTCGATGATGTTGACTCCACCGCCCTGCATCTTTTGATTGAGATGATTGAGAGCTGCGAAGATATCAGCCATGTACGCTAAAATGAGAATGAACTCATTTTTGTAGCAATCTGCATGACAATGTTGGTGCTTTTGCAAAAACAGGGCTAATTCCACACGCACGGCAAAAACACGATTCAGCACCTGTCCCCGGGACACCACCGAACATTACAATGGTACAGAAGTACCTCGAATTCAGAGCCCATTTCTTTACACAGCTCACTGAAGATGCGGTGCCTCAGAGCACTAGTTGGCACATAGTTCACACATTCCACTACAATATTTAATACTTCTGCCAGTTTTGGAGGCAAGGTTTTTGTTGCCAACGCATGCCTGTGCTGAATCCAATGCGTAACAATGATGTGTGGTGCATCGGCTTTCACTAGCGCACCAAAACCAGACTTTCTTTCCAGCATTATTGGAGCTCCGTCCAAACAAACTGCAGAAACCCACGAAAGATTGTTGTCTTTGAAGAAGTCATCCACAAGTTTCTTCACATCGGCTGCCTTAGTTGTTGTTGTAAGAGGCAAAATAAACAAAATCTTCCTTTATCACGTCGTCTTTCACATAGTGCACGAATAGAGCAAGCTGGCTTAGATTGGAAACGTCTGTGGTCTCGTCGAGTTGAAGGCAGAATTTTGCCAGGCTTGAAATCAGATCTGCAACTACTTGAGCCAAGATGTCTTTGCTCATGTCTTCTATTCTGTCGCTGATGGTGTCATTTGAAAGAGGAATTTGGGATAACTTAACTTCAGCCTCTTTGCTCAGCATGATATATTCACCATTTTCAACACAGCTGGTTTTATGAGTGTTTCACCAATGGTGTGTGGTTTGCCCTGCTTTGCGATCAGGTAAGCAACTTCGTACGATGCTGTCAGTTTGTTGATGGGTACAAAGCTGAGAACAGGCAGAGTAGCTTTTACATCGAATCTGGCTCTCTTCACCTTGAATTCAGCGAGCGTTGTGTTCTTGTATTTTCCATCTCCATGCAGCTTAAGGAAGTGTTCTTAGTTTTGCTGGTCCTAGACTAGAATTACTCAACTTGGCATTGCAAATCATGCAGTTAGGACGCTGACTCCCATCACGTTCCGTTATACATGTGAATCCATATTGTACATATTCATCCGACCACTTTCTTTTTTTGCTCGACATAGTAAGTATGAAGGGATTCAAATATTAAGAAAGAAATCACAAGACATACCATCACGACAGTCACAAGTAGACTACTGGGCACACCAAATTCCCTGCAGCACAGATAGGCCAAGCGTTGTAGCGTGATCACCTGCAGCCAATAATGGCCAAGCAGGGCGTGTCATCACAAATCATATGAGTCGGATGTGTGTCTTGACCTCCACCGAACCCCTGAGACTGACTCACCGAACCCCTGGGGTTCGATCGAACCCAGGATAAGAACCACTGACATAAAGCATCTCAGAATAGGATCGGTTTTCAAATCAAATCAAAGATATAATAGAAAAGTAAAACACGTAATAATAAAAGTAATAATAGAGACATTATGACTAATGATACCAAGGGTTACCAGTACCGAGTCGATTGCTAGATGACTAGGGGTACGAGGTAATTGAGATAGATATGTACATACGGGTAGAGATGAAGTGACGCGGCAACAGGATAGCTTATCTGATGAGTCAATAAAGTAAGTGCAAAAAGGGGTCAATGCAGACAATTCATTAGTTAACCAAGTAGCTAACCAAACTAACTGAATGAATACAATTCTATTTTTGTGTCAACTCGCCAGTTGGCAACCCATCCCTTATGGGATAGATTGCCACATGAACAAACATTACAATAATTCACTGTGATAATGCAGTGTGGCATGTCTACTCCCCCTCCCCTGCTCCGGCGCTCGACTTCACTGGTCTACTAACCACCGGTCCTGGTAACCCATCATTAAGCACAACTGGCATCCATTATTATGCACACCTGGACTTCAACTGGGTGAGGCTATCGATGAGGTCCTCCGCGTCCTTCACCGCCTCGACACCACCCGAGAGGATTCACCTTTAAATAGCGGAGGGCCTTCTACGACAAGTCGTCCCAGCGGGCCAGTCCCCCATCCTACCCAGCAGTCCGCCCAGGTCAGCGATTCACAACTATCCCTCCCGGACAAGTATGACAGGATTCCATCCAAATGCCATGGCTTCCTACTCTAGTGCTCCTTGTATTTCACCCATCAGACAGGAGCGCCCACCACCAAGAGGTCCAAGGTTGCCACGATCATTTCCCTGCTGACCGGGCGGGTGTTGGGGTAGGCTACGGCCATCTGGGAGAGAGGAGAGGAGGAGTTGGGTTCCTATGGGGTTTCATAGCTCTGTTCAGGGCGGTCTTCGGCCATCCACCGGAGGGCAGAGAGGGAGATGAGCGACTACTACAACTCCGGCAGGGTGCCAAGACCTTGCGGACTGGAATGAGCCGGCGCTACGCACCCTATTCCAAAGTGGACTGCGTGAGGAGGTCCAGATGGAGTTGGCGTACCGGGACGACAACCTTTCCTTGTACACACTCATCGTGATGGCCATTCACCTGGACATCCTTCCTCGGGAGCTCTGTTGCCTGCATCGCCCCTCACCCTCCTCCTTTGGGGCAGAGTCTGAACCTATTGATATAGGGGTCACACACCTCTCACTCTCTGCAGAGTGACGTCGCCGGAGACAGCTGTGTCCCTACTGCGGCCAGGAGGGGCACTGGCTCCAGCGATGTCCGAGGCATTCCAACCCGGTGTCCACTGGGGCAGAGGGACGACCCCGTGATCATCCGTCTCCCAGGGTAGGTGTTAGTATTCCTCCTTCATCGTTTTCCAAGAAACCTGGTTTCCATTTCACTGGTTGGCTGCCCATCAGGTGTTGTTTCTATGGCTCAAGTGGACTCTGGTTCTGAGGGGAATTTTATCGACCAGGTCCCGTTCCCTCCCTGAACATCACCACGTACCCGCTGTCCTCTCCTTTTGTCCAAGCCTTGGATAAACGACCGTTGGTAACCGGCACTATCATGCATATCACAGCACCACTCACCTGTGGGACCCTTGTACCAAGAAAGCATTCCCTTCCTGGGCACCCGGATGTCGGAATACCTGTTTTTCCTTACCTTGTGGTTCTACATCAGTTGAGAGTCCTGTGATTGCCCTCCAGCCCACCATTCCCTCCTCCCATAACATTGGCCCCATGTTTTGGGATGTAGATGTGGACATCCCCAAGGCTCTGGAGAGGGAAACCGCACCTGCTACCTGTCCTCCTGAGCGCATCTATGTCCCCACAGAGGTGAGGGATCGGCTGGTGACCTGGGCACACACATCCCTCGCCGCTGGATAACCAGGTATTCCTATTTCATCCATCTCCTCGAAGTACTGGTGGCCTAACAGGAAGGTGGAGAGGATGAATCAGGAGCTGGGAAAGTTCCACTGCCAGGAACAGCAGGGGAAGTGGACCCAATTCCTATCCTGGGCGAAAATGCCCAGAATTCATTGCGTCACTTCTCCACCTGGCTCACTCCCTTCCAACGTGTTATGGGTTATCAGCCAGCCCTGGCTCCGTGGACGAGTGATTCAGGTGCCCAGAGGAGGTTTGGAACGACGCCCATGTGATGCTTCAGCACACAGTTCACCGCCAGAAGGAGCATGTAAGAAGCTCAGCCCCTATTTGCGGGGCCTTTCAAGGTCCTCTGGAGGGTCAACATATAGACCACAGCTCCCACTAACTACCGGATCTCACCTCTTTCATGTTTCCCTCCTTAGGCCGGTGGTTCCCCTGGCTGTTGCCGTCCGCCACGACACCCGTACGCCTCCCCTGGACATTGAGAGGAGCCCCGCCTATGCTATCAGATCCCTCCTGGACTCCCGACATCATGGATGTCGGCTCCAGTACCTGGTGGATTGGGAGGGGTAAGGTCCGGTGTTGAGTTCCAGTGGAACCACATTCTAGATCCCAACATCATCTGAGATTTTCACCTTCGCCGTCTGGACCAGCCTGCTCCTCGTCCCCATGGCTGGTGTTGTCCTGTGGAGCCGCACGTCGGAAGCGGGTACTGTCACATCTACCCCTTGTTTTACACAAGAGGCTTTGGGAAACCAATCTGTACGATATTAATTAACACGCACTCAAGTAATTGGTACTTTGTAAAGAGACTGGATTGATAAGATGCCACATCAAACCATCTTTAATAAACTATATGCTAAAAGATCCTTATTTACAAAATGGAAATCATTGAAACATGCAAAAGTAGGTTTCTCTTCGTGTAATCTATTTCGGATTATTGTGCAGACCGAGAAGATATGATCGATACAGGCTCTGGATTTATGAAAACCATTTTGTTCTTCTACCAGAATGTTTTGATCCTCCATAAAGGTAGCCTACTGTTGAGGATGGATGAATATAAATTATAGACCGTACTTAATAAACTTATGCCTCTGGAGTTCAGTGACAATCATCGGTTCATTTTTGGATGGCAGTATACAGTGATAAAAACAAATTTGGAGCAAATCATATAGGACACCAATTAATTTAGTGGATTTTATTTCAATGCCAAATGCTTTCCCATTTTTTGCAGCGTCAATCACCTTCTTGACTTCTGCCACAGACAGCTCCACAGACAGCTCCACAGACAGCTCCACAGACAGCTCCACAGACAGCTCCACAGACAGCTCCTCAATTAAGAACGGTTTACATATAAAAAGCCAAGAGGTTTTCTATCTCTGTTCCTCCTCCAATCCCCGCCTCCCAGATACAGTGGTGTATCGAGGACTTGTTTTATTATGTGAATGAGGAGATTTTTCCTCCTCTGGGAAAGGGAATTGGATTACGACACCAAACAACGGTTGCACCAATTTGTAAGTCGTTCTGGATAAGAGCGTCTGCTAAATGACTTAAATGTAAATGTAAATGTAAAAAGAGGGTTCTAACATTGTGTTTCCAGGTTAGTTTTCAGGGAACATATGTCTTCATAAAATTCCTTCTCGAAATATGCCACAGTTTCATTACCTGAGAACAAAGTACTTGTGTAAAATCAGAGTTCAGCCCCCCCCCCACCTGCTCTTCCCTGACTTCCACTGGAATTTTTTTTATGTCGTTTTGGTCCTAACTTGTTTATTTGGCTCCAAAACTGTTGCGGATTTCTTGTCTGTATCTCCTCAAGGTGTAATAACTGCCCCTCTCTGATATCATGCTGTGTTTTTCTTAAATTCCTTCCTAAGATGTTCTCTTGTATTCCTATACTTACATGGTGAAAATAAGTACTCAGCCTTGCGCATTACAGACCATAAGTCTCTTTAGCTCATCATTCCAAAAAGGCTTATTTGGCTTGGATTTGTGGGTGTATTCTTTTCTCACGTAATTGTTTTCCCATTTCAGAATATATGATGTCACAAAATGTTTCACACCACACATCTAAATCAAATGTTTTTTTTTTACATCTTTGCAGAGTTCTGATGCGTTCCCCCAGAGCTCTAAATGCTATTTCAGAACATAGAAAGTCATTTGGCACATTTATTTTCTTACACACCCCGTATAGGCCTAAATGTATCTTTGACCCTAAGTGATTCACAATAATACCAGGTTGAGAAAGTTCATGGCCAACATAAAATATCATAAATATAAGAGAATGATCAGGAAGTGTACTTTTTAAGTCAAATTCCAATTAAACTCCAATTAAGTCAAAACATCTGTATTCTTCAACCTCTGTACAGGGGGCAGGTTTGGGTTGTAAAGGATTACATGTAATCTGATACATGTAAGGGATTACAAAAACAAGGCAACTGTAATCTGTTACGTTACCAGCTAAAATATTGTAATCAGATTACAGATGCTTTAGAAAAAGCTAGATGACTACTTCGAGGATTACTTTTAAATTCAGAAAGGATGTTTGTTAAGTTTGTTCCACCTGACCGAGTCTGACCACAAGTCATAGACCACTTTGATGACACACCAAATGTGTTTGATGGATCGTGGGAAAAGAGCAGGAATATGCTTTTGTAGATTACAGTCCAAGCTATGTCTTCCAATGGTGTGACTGCTGTCAAGGTAGTCCATCCGTTAACATTCCAATGATGTATTGACAACAAATCTCGTAGGGCATGGGAAGCCCCTCCGTATGTAATAGGTCTGTCCACCCCATGTCCTTGTTCGCGTTGTCCCTCTGGTTGGTCTCGTTTCATGACATGTCCGCTTCCCTTGATGAAATAGTCCTTTCCTCCTGGGATTTCTCTCAGCAGCGTCTTGACGTTCAGTTCTATAAGGCGATCGGTGTGGGACTTGGCTGGTCGAAGGTAGACTTTGTCATGATCAAGGTTTTGTTTTTCCCGTAACAGGGCCACTTTCTCCTCCACGGACTGACACTCAACCTTCACGACTCCGGGACTTTTACCTCTCTCCCTCATCTTCTCAACTGCAATCACCTCTGTTTCGCAGCCTGGGCCTACCGATATCAGCTGGTTCACTTTGGAGATTAGGTTAATGTTTTCATTGGCTGGCAGTCCTGCCACTATGATAGACACGTCTGGGTCGAACTTATTGTTTTGGCTCCACCTATTTTCCCAGATTCTATGGATTCTATTCTATGTCCAAATTCAAGAGCTATGTGATCTTGTAGCTGCTTGTTATTATTCTCCAGGTGAGTCAGCAAAGCTGTATGATTATCCCAGATGTCTTTCTATAAAGATACACGTAAGCTGTCAACTTTTTATTTATTCCTTTTTCAGTACTCAGCTTCATTTCATTCATCATTTTTTCCCATCTTTGTACCTAGGGTCCTTAATCTCTGTCATGAGATTAACCATGCTATTGGCACGTTCTTTCTTTGATACATTTGTCTTTTCTCACCACAGCGTAGATTTCTACCGGATGTTTTAGCGGTTAAGTGTTTCTGTTATTGCCGTTCATGGTAGCTAGGCTAAGCAGCTAACTCGCCAAGCATTCCCCAACAGGTTTGTCAAATGACTGTCTTTCACCCTCACAGGATTCAGACCTCAGCTGCCTCCATTTACGGGGCCGATCTCTGTGTTAAACTTTAAAAACATTTTGGAAGAGTATGGTTCCATAAAGAAGCAGCAAGGTTTTCACTGTGTACACCGGAACCATGGTAACCATGTATAACTAATAACAGTCTTAGGTTTGGGTTTAGAAGCTGTTCAGGGTCCTGTTGGTTCTAGTCTTGTTGCATTGGTACCGCTTGCCGTGAGGTAGCGGAGAGAATGACTTGAGTGGCTTGTAGAGCCTTCCTCTGACACCGCCTGGTATAGAGGTCCTGGATGGCAGGGAGTTCAGCCCCAGTGATGTACTGGGTCATACGCATTACCCTCTGTAGCACCTTACGGTCGGATACCAAGCATTTGCCATACCAAGCGGTGATACAATCAGTCAAGATGCTCTTAATGGCGCAGCTGTATAACTTTTTGAGATTCTGTGAGCCCATGCCAAATCTTTTCCAGCCTACTGAGGGGGAAGAGGCATTGTTGTGCCCTCTTCACATCAATTCTGGTGTGTTTGGACCACAATAGATCCTTAGTGATGTGAACACCGAGGAACTTGAAGCTGTCGACCCACTCCATGTCAGCCCTGTTGATGTGAATGGGGGCGTGCTCTGTCTTCCATTTCCTATAGTCACCGATCAGCTCCTTTGTCTTGCTGACATGGAGGGAGAGGTTGCTGTCCTGGCACCACATTACCAGGTCTCTGACCACCTCCCTATAGGCTGTCTCATCATCATCTGTGATCAGGCCTACCACTGTCATGTCTGCAAACTTAATGATGGTGTTGGAGTTCTACGTGGCCACGCAATCATGGGTGTAGTGATGGGGAAACTAAGCTTCCGGAAGCATTGAGCTTTTCCAGTCAAAAGTGTCAAAAATAGGTTCATTACTCAAGGCTTTGCTCAACACAGGGTACACTAGTGGCACCTGCTGGTCCAAATAATTTAGAACAGCCAAATTATGAAAGATGTTATCACACACTCCATAGTGCGTTCTCAGGGTAGCCTTTTTGTCTTCTGGGATTATTGGATTATGGTGGTCTGCTTGAAACATAGGTATTACAGACTGGGTCAGGGAGAGGTTGAACATGTGAAGTGAAGACACTTGCCAGCTGGTCAGCGCATACTCTGAGTACAAATCAAATCAAATCAAATCAAATTTTATTTGTCACATACACATGGTTAGCAGATGTTAATGCGAGTGTAGCGAAATGCTTGTGCTTCTAGTTCCGACAATGCAGTGATAACCAACAAGTAATCTAACTAACAATTCCAAAACTACTGTCTTATACACAGTGTAAGGGGATAAGGAACATGTACATAAGGATATATGAATGAGTGATGGTACAGAGCAGCATACAGTAGATGGTATCGAGTACAGTATATACATATGAGATGAGTATGTAGACAAAGTAAACAAAGTGGCATAGTTAAAGTGGCTAGTGATACATGTGTTACATAAGGATGCAGTCGATGTTGTAGAGTACAGTATATACATATGTATATGAGATGAATAATGTAGGGTAAGTAACATTATATAAGGTAGCATTGTTTAAAGTGGCTAGTGATATATTTACATCATTTCCCATCAATTCCCATTATTAAAATGGCTGGAGTTGGGTCAGTGTCAATGACAGTGTGTTGGCAGCAGCCACTCAATGTTAGTGGTGGCTATTTAACAGTCTGATGGCCTTGAGATAGAAGCTGTTTTTCAGTCTCTCGGTCCCAGCTTTGATGCACCTGTACTGACCTCGCCTTCTGGATGATAGCGGGGTGAACAGGCAGTGGTTCGGGTGGTTGATGTCCTTGATGATCTTTATGGCCTTCCTGTAACAACGGGTGGTGTAGGTGTCCTGGAGGGCAGGTAGTTTGCCCCGGTGATGCGTTGTGCAGTCCTCACTACCCTCTGGAGAGCCTTACGGTTGAGGGCGGAGCAGTTGCCGTACCAGGCGGTGATACAGCCCGCCAGGATGCTCTCGATTGTGCATCTGTAGAAGTTTGTGAGTGCTTTTGGTGACAAGCCGAATTTCTTCAGCCTCCTGAGGTTGAATAGGCGCTGCTGCGCCTTCTTCACGACGCTGTCAGTGTGAGTGGACCAATTCAGTTTGTCTGTGATGTGTATGCCGAGGAACTTAAAACTAGCTACCCTCTCCACTACTGTTCCATCGATGTGGATAGGGGGTGTTCCCTCTGCTGTTTCCTGAAGTCCACAATCATCTCCTTAGTTTTGTTGACGTTGAGTGTGAGGTTATTTTCCTGACAGCACACTCCAAGGGCCCTCACCTCCTCCCTGTAGGCCGTCTCGTCGTTGTTGGTAATCAAGCCTACCACTGTTGTGTCGTCCGCAAACTTGATGATTGAGTTGGAGGCGTGCGTGGCCACGCAGTCGTGGGTGAACAGGGAGTACAGGAGAGGGCTCAGAACGCACCCTTGTGGGGCCCCCGTGTTGAGGATCAGCGGGGAGGAGATGTTGTTGCCTACCCTCACCACCTGGGGGCGGCCCGTCAGGAAGTCCAGTACCCAGTTGCACAGGGCGGGGTCGAGACCCAGGGTCTCGAGCTTGATGACGAGCTTGGAGGGTACTATGGTGTTGAATGCCGAGCTGTAGTCGATGAACAGCATTCTCACATAGGTATTCCTCTTGTCCAGGTGGGTTAGGGCAGTGTGCAGTGTGGTTGAGATTGCATCGTCTGTGGACCTATTTGGGCGGTAAGCAAATTGGAGTGGGTCTAGGGTGTCAGGTAGGGTGGAGGTGATATGGTCCTTGACTAGTCTCTCAAAGCACTTCATGATGACGGAAGTGAGTGCTACGGGGCGGTAGTCGTTTAGCTCAGTTACCTTAGCTTTCTTGGGAACAGGAACAATGGTGGCCCTCTTGAAGCATGTGGGAACAGCAGACTGGTATAGGGATTGATTGAATATGTCCGTAAACACACCGGCCAGCTGGTCTGCGCATGCTCGGAGGGCGCGGCTGGGGATGCCGTCTGGGCCTGCAGCCTTGCGAGGGTTAACACGTTTAAATGTCTTAATCACCTCGGCTGCAGTGAAGGAGAGACTGCATGTTTCCGTTGCAGGCCGTGTCAGTGGCACTGTATTGTCCTCAAAGCGGGCAAAAAAGTTATTTAGTCTGCCTGGGAGCAAGACATCCTGGTCCGTGACTGGGCTGGATTTCATCTTGTAGTCCGTGATTGACTGTAGACCCTGCCACATGCCTCTTGTGTCTGAGCCATTGAATTGAGATTCCACTTTGTCTCTGTACTGACGCTTAGCTTGTTTGATAGCCTTACGGAGGGAATAGCTGCACTGTTTGTATTCAGTCATGTTGCCAGACACCTTGCCCTGATTAAAAGCAGTGGTTCGCGCTTTCAGTTTCACGCGAATGCTGCCATCAATCCACGGTTTCTGGTTAGGGAATGTTTTTATCGTTGCTATGGGAACGACATCTTCGACGCACGTTCTAATGAACTCGCACACCGAATCAGCGTATTCGTCAATATTCCCATCTGACGCAATACGAAACATGTCCCAGTCCACGTGATGGAAGCAGTCTTGGAGTGTAGAGTCAGCTTGGTCTGACCAGCGTTGGACAGACCTCAGCGTGGGAGCCTCTTGTTTTAATTTCTGCCTGTAGGCAGGGATCAGCAAAATGGAGTCGTGGTCAGCTTTTCCGAAAGGGGGCGGGGCAGGGCCTTATATGCGTCGCGGAAGTTAGAGTAACAGTGATCCAAGGTTTTACCACCCCTGGTTGCGCAATCGATATGCTGATAAAATTTAGGGAGTCTTGTTTTCAGATTGGCTTTGTTAAAATCCCCAGCTACAATGAATGCAGCCTCCGGATAAATGTTTTCCAGTTTGCAAAGAGTTAAATAAAGTTCGTTCAGAGCCATCGATGTGTCTGCTTGGGGGGGATATATACGGCTGTGATTATAATCGAAGAGAATTCTCTTGGAAGATAATGCGGTCTACATTTGATTGTGAGGAATTCTAAATCAGGTGAACAGAAGGATTTGAGTTCCTGTATGTTTCCTTCATCACACCATGTCCCGTTAGTCATGAGGCATACGCCCCTCCACTCTTCTTACCAGAGAGATGTTTGTTTCTGTCGGCGCGATGCGTGGAGAAACCCGTTGGCTGTACCGCCCTGGATAGCGTTTTCCCAGTAAGCCATGTCTCCGTAAAGCAGAGAACGTTGCAGTCTCTGATGTCCCTCTGGAATGCCACCCTTGCTCGGATTTCATCAACCTTGTTGTCGAGAGACTGGACATTGGCAAGAAGAATACTGGGAAGTGGTGCGCGATGTGCCCTTTTTCGGAGTCTGACCAGAACACCGCCGCGTTTCCCTCTTTTTCGGAGTCGTTTCCTTGGGTCGCTGCATGCGATCCATTCCGTTGTCCTGTTTGTAAGGCAGAACACAGGATCCGCGTCGCGGAAAACATATTCTTGGTCGTACTGATGGTGAGTTGACGCTGATCTTATATTATATGGTAGTCCGTCTGGCCCCGTGAACGTTGTGAACGTTAACCTGTTTAAAACCCTTAACAGTATAAGCCCAGGGTGGGGTTCTACTAAACTCTATGGAATAGTTTTCACATCAAGGATCATCTAGCTATTTTATTTAGAATCTTAAGACCCCTTGAAGTATGAACAAATATATTTAAAAAAATATTTGAACATTTTAAATTTGTCCTTACTGCTATTAGCCCATAAAAACGCATTGAATAACAGATTCATCACATGGAACAACAGATAGTAGTTGTTCCATGTAAAACATCTAAAGGAAGTTTGTTCTGAAGTCTCTGTCCTGTATCTGAGACATAAGACAGATCAGGAAACCATACATTTTTTAAACATGTATTTAACCCCTTCTTTTTGCTCTCGTCTCCATACATACTTCGATTTAATCTTTTCAACTGGTACCAGGGAACATTCAAACTAGTCTTTTCAGGCCTGTAGATTTCCTAAACAACTGA
Organism: Oncorhynchus gorbuscha; assembly: GCF_021184085.1. Lineage (NCBI taxonomy): Eukaryota > Metazoa > Chordata > Actinopteri > Salmoniformes > Salmonidae > Oncorhynchus > Oncorhynchus gorbuscha. The sequence continues at coordinate 48,094,946 of NC_060178.1, forward strand.
TATGTACCTGTTTGTGAGAGTCTCACCTTTACATAGAGGGGTCATAATAGTTAATAGGCCAAACCGTTTGGACATTACAGATGATTTTGTAAGAACACCAATTTCCGCGATTGTCTCATGGTCTGACAAACACCGCTCTAGCTCTGACACCTTTCACCTTTCTAGCCTTCAGCTCAGTACAGATTTTGCCTGTAATCCATGGTTTCTGGTTGGGATATGTACGTACAGTCACTGTGGGTGACTGATGTGGTAAACTCCTCAGTCCCATCAGATGAGTCATGGAACAGATTCCAGTCTGCTGGCGAAACAGTCCTGTAGCTTGGCATCTGTAGCACCTGCGTAGTCCACTGGTGCTTCCTGTTTGAGTTTTTGTTTGTAAGCAGGAATCAGGAGCATAGAGTTAGATTTGCCAAACTGAGGGCATAGGAGAGCTTTGCAGGCATCTCTGTGTTTGGAGTATAGATGATCTAGAGTTTTTTTCCTCTAGTTGCACAGTTGATATGCTGGTAGAAATGAGGTAAGGCGTACTTCAATTTTCCTGCATTAAAATCACTGGCCACTAGGAGCGTCGCCTCTGGATGAGCATATTCTTGTTCGCTTATGGCCCTATACAGCTCGTTGAGTGTGGTCTTAGTGCCAGCATCGGTTTGTGGTGGTACATAGACAACTACGAAAAATATAGATATTGTGGTCTACATCTTATCATGAGCTAATCTACCTCGGGTAGCTGCGAAAAATATAGATGAAAACTCTTGGTAAATAGTACGGTCTACAGTTTGTCATGAGGTATTCTAACTCAGGTGAGTAGAACCTCAAGACTTCCTTAATTTTAGAGATCGCACAACAGCTGTTCTTAGCTAAGTAGAGACACAACTCCCCCTTGAGCTTAACCGATGCTGCTGTTCTGTCCTACTGATGCATAGAAAAACCAGCTAGAATACTGTGTCCTTATTCAGCCAAGTTTACTAGAAACATTGGATATTACAGTTCTTTAGGTCCCATTGATAGGATAGTCTCGAATGGAGCTCATGCAGTTTTCTCTCTAGTGAGTTTACATTCGCTGCCAGTTTCATCAGTGTGCCTGCATGTCTGCCTTCTCTTTCTCTTCTGAGTGTAGGTTATTAGGGCCTGGTAGGGGGTAAGCAGTATGTCTGACACCGCCAACCAGTTGAAGTAGAAATCTTAATCCAAAGGTTAGTGATCGCTGTTCTGATGTCGAGAAGCTCTTTTCGGTAATAGGAAACGATGGCAGAAACATTGTGTACAAAAAAAGTTAAGATCAGCGAAAAACAAACAACACAAATGAACAGAATTGGTCAAATCAGGAGCCCGTAAAACACATGCTGTACATTCCAGATTCAGTTGGTCAAATCAGGAGCCCGTAAAACACATGCTGTACATTCCAGATTCAGTTGGTCAAATCAGGAGCCCGTAAAACACATGCTGTACATTCCAGATTCAGTTGGTCAAATCAGGAGCCCGTAAAACACATGCTGTACATTCCAGATTCAGTTGGTCAAATCAGGAGCCCGTAAAACACATGCTGTACATTCCAGATTCAGTTGGTCAAATCAGGAGCCCGTAAAACACATGCTGTACATTCCAGATTCAGTTGGTCAAATCAGGAGCCCGTAAAACACATGCTGTACATTCCAGATTCAGTTGGTCAAATCAGGAGCCCGTAAAACACATGCTGTACATTCCAGATTCAGTTGGTCAAATCAGGAGCCCGTAAAACACATGCTGTACATTCCAGATTCAGTTGGTCAAATCAGGAGCCTGTAAAACACATGCTGTACATTCCAGATTCAGTTGGTCAAATCAGGAGCCCGTAAAACACATGCTGTACATTCCAGATTCAGTTGGTCAAATCAGGAGCCCGTAAAACACATGCTGTACATTCCAGATTCAGTTGGTCAAATCAGGAGCCCGTAAAACACATGCTGTACATTCCAGATTCAGTTGGTCAAATCAGGAGCCCGTAAAACACATGCTGTACATTCCAGATTCAGTTCCAGTTTTACTTTTAAAATCATAATCAATAAGAGGTGGGACCTGATCCTAAATCAGCTGATCACCTGATCCTAAATCAGCTGATCACCTGATCCTAAATCAGCTGATCACCTGATCCTAAATCAGCTGATCACCTGATCCTAAATCAGCTGATCACCTGATCCTAAATCCTATTCTGAGATGCTGACTGGGCTGGGCAGTGAGTTGGCTGCAGCACCTCATCAGCCATAGTTGTAACGGACTTCTTCTTCGTCTGATGATGAGTAGGAAGGATCGGACCCAAATGCAGCGTGGTACGTGTCCATGTTAACTTTATTAAATCAGGTCACGAGGAAATACAAAATAACAAAGTGCAGGAAAGAAATGAAAATCGAAACAGTTCTGTATGGTGAAAACACAGACACAGGAAACAACTACCCACAAACACCAGGTGGAAAAAGGCTACCTAAGTATGGTTCTCAATCAGAGACAACGATTGACAGCTGCCTCTGATTGGGCACCATACCAGGCCAAACACATAGAACTATAACACACAGAACAAACAGAATGCCCACCCCAACTCACGCCCTGACCAAACTAAAATAGAGACAAAAAAGGAACTAAGGTCAGGATTGAGCTGGTTGAGCTGGTGTCAGCAGTATCTTTGGACTCTCTCTTGTTAATCCTAACATTTCATGAAGCTAGACATGGTGTTGCAATGCTGCCATTTTTAGACTGCTGGCTGGTGGCAATAATTTAACTACTTATTCAGTAATTAAAGTTGGAAATTCAAACATTGCAGTTTGTAAATTATATTGTTGATGCATCATTTTTGACAACTGTCCTGTATAGGCTACCTGAACCTGCATGACTTGAGCTGCAGCAGCTTGGATAGAAAGTGTTGTGCGTAAAACCAGTCTATTAATGCCAAATAATAGTCAGTCCACCCTCAAAACACTAGCTTACAAGGGATTGTTTCATTATGCAGTGTACTATCTACAGCTATACACAGTATTCAGCTGCTATTTATAAACGTTTTATAAAAATAACATGAAAAAGCCTAACAAGGAGGAAAAAATAAGTCTGTTTTAGGATAAATTTAGCCACTATTTATTGTTGAACTCAGCGGACTAATAGTCTGGCTAATAGCCTACACACATGGGCTGCAATATTCTGGGTAAATGACATTAAATCCAATTTGAGAGACTCCCCTGGTCTGCTGAAGTCCTCCTTTTTTGTTTGTGCAAATGTTTTCACCACGGCCTGTAGGTCCATGTTCCGGTGACGGTCTTCTATACCTGGTATTGTCAACCCAGACAGTCTTTCCTGAAACATTGTGCATTATTAAGTCCAGTGCGCTGCACACAATTTAAACTTAGTCTTGAATGATGCATGCCAAGGGACTGTTGATATTGCAACCACACAACTCAAACGGCAGTTTTTTTTCTTCAAGCCCTCGAGAACTGTTGTCCGATAAAGATGATCATCTGTTTGCATCTGCCAATTTATTGGCTGTCCGGTGGCAATCAAGCCGTTTTTACCGTCCCTGTAACTGTCGCTTCTGCGGAGAGATCATGTTCTTAACTGACACTCTACAGTACTACAGCTGAGAAGAATTGGGCTCTGTCTGATGTGCACTTTTGAACACCTGAGTAAGCTCCACTCATTGCACTGGTGCCATCATGGCCTTGACCATGGTATTTGTTCACCGATATCCCATGATACTTTCAATCAGTTAAAGGTGTTCTTTTTCAAGGCCTGAGGCACTTTTTAGGTCACATTCCTGAAGCTCAAGAAATTAACACTTAGCTTCCTAGTACATATGGAATTTAAAAAGGTTAATGAATAACTTGGAGGGTTACTGTCAAAACAATTTCTGAAATAAAAAATACACATGGGCCCCCCGAGCTCATGGGCCCCTCCACTCTGTGGGGGTGTCCAGTATGCCAGTGGGGATAAATGCACATTTTTGGGGGAGGCAGAGCGGGTCATCCCTATCACATGCTCCCTGGTATCCAGCAGAGCGGAGGGGTTGAGGTTCAAATCCACTTTTCCCCACACCCTATCCTTTCTTAATACGCTTTGCCTTCCCCAAACTCACTTTCCAGACAGGTTGTCAAGTCAAATGACCAATCACCTGTAATGGATCTCGTCATCCTCTTCTGAGGAGGAGTAGCGAGAAGGATCGGAGGACCAAAACGCAGTGTGGTAAGTGTCCATAATGTTTATTTTAAAACATAAACTGAACACTACGAAATACAAAACAATAAACGTGAAATTAACAAAACAGTCCTGTGCGGTACGCACACTGACACGGAAGACAAACACCCACAGACCAAAAGTGAAACCCAGGCTACCAAAGTATGATTCTCAATCAGGGACAACAATTGACAGCTGCCTCTGATTGAGAACCATACTAGGCCGAACTCAAAAACCAACATAGAAAAACAAACACAGACTGCCCACCCCTACTCACGCCCTGATCATACTAAAACAAAGACAAAAACAAAGGAACTAAGGTCAGAACGTGACATCACTGACTTAAAAGACAACCCTGTGTGGGTTTTCTGTCAATTTATTGATAATTTTGTCTTGGAAATATACACTGAGAGTACAAAAAAATAGGACCACCTTCCTAATATTGAGTTGCACCCCCGTTTGCGCTCAGAACAGCCTCAATTCTTTGGGGCATGGACTCAACAAGCTGTCAAGTGTTCCACAGGGATGCTGGTCCATGTTGACTTCTTCTTCTATGGGGTTTACCGGCGGTTGGCATCCAATGTTAATGGTGCATTACAGCCTCCAGATGGACAGGGTATTGGATCAAAAAATATAAACATTTCGGGAAATGTCATCATACAAAATAAAACATGTCTATTAAGAAAAGCCATCACACTTCCTCCATCACAGTTCACTCCAAAATACATCTCTACACAGGCTCAGAGGCCTGTGATGAGGGTACATTCACCGACAGGATTTCTTGCACGGCCTCGGCTGTGAAATTCCGAATACCCCCAAAAACGTTCAGCGGCATTCACAATGATTCCAATTTTCTTAAACTTCTCCGCTTGTGCTGTACAGTTTATGGGTCCTTCTGTAGCTCAGTTGGTAGGGCATGGCGCTTGTAACGCCAGGGTAGTGGGTTCGATTCCCGGGACCACCCATATGTAGAATGTATGCACACATGACTGTAAGTCGCTCTGGATAAGAGCGTCTGCTAAATGACTTAAATGTAATGTAAATGAAATGGGAACCAGAAAGGGTTTGGCGGAAAACGATGACAATGGAACGCCTACCCTGGGAGACGGAAGGTCACAGCTCTAGTGGACCCCAAGTTGGGAGACGAACCGGACACCACTGAATCTGGTGCCTCTTCTGGCCGCAATAGGAACAGAGCCCTAGCTGTCTCCGGCAACATCACGGAGAAGTGTGTGGCGCCTACCGCCATGGATTCAGACTCAGGAGAGCCAAATGAGTGACGAGGTGGACACCGGCGCTCCCGAAGAAGGTGATTCAGATGGATGGCCATCGCGATGAGAGCGTCCAAGGATATGTTGTCAACCCGACATGCCAATTCCATCTGGACCTCTTCGCGCAGTCGAGTGCGAAACGCAAGCTCATTCCATCCACTAGAAGCTGCTACAGTCCGAAAGGTGACGGCGTACTCCACAGTGGTCTGGGCACCCTGCTGGAGTTGGAAAAGTCGCTTGCCTCCCTTTCTGCCCTCTTGAGGATGGGCAAAGACCACCCTGAACAGAGCCATGAACCTTTCATAAGAACCCAGCTCCTCCTCTTCCAGATGGCCGTAACCCACACCAACACCCATCCGGTCAGCAGAGAAATGGCCGTGGCAACCTTGGACCCCCCAGGGGTGAGGGCTCCCTCCTGATAGGCAAAATAGAGGGAGCACTGGAGTAGGAAGCCACGGTATTTAAATGGAGTGCTGTCATACTTCTCTGGAAGGGATAGTTGGGCATCTTTGACCTGGGTGGACGACTGGGTAGGCTGGGGGACTGGCTCACTGTGACAACCCTTGGTAGGCCCTCCGTCAGAGGTATGGAGAACTTCGCTGGTGGTGTCGAGGCGGTGAAGAACACGCAGGACTTCCTTCATGGTCATAACCAGTAGAGCCAGCTGGTCGTGGTGTTGGTGGAGTAGATTACCCTGTTCCTTGACCGTCTGGAAGATGGCATAATCTTCTGAGGCAGTAATCTGTAACATACACACAGGGAGACCGGAGCAGAAGGTGAGTTTAATCATGTAAAAAAAATAATGAAGAAAATGCATAACAGGAGATTTGTACTGAATGTAACCAAAACCAATACTGCCTGATGACTGAGGCTACAGAGGGAAATATGAAGTGAGAGGAATCAGGGTGGTGATGAAGTCCAGGTGTGCTTAACGATGAGGAGCAGGTGTGCGCAATATGGGTTGCCAGGACCGGTGGTTAGGAGACTGCAGATGTCGAGCAGGGAGCAGGAGTAGGCATGACATCTGCCTCCCTGAAAAGTAGGTTTCAGTCAAGTGTAAACTTGAAACAAGCATTATAAAGTCACTGGATTTCACTGGATGACTATCCCTCAAATGTTTTCTCTTCAGCTCTAGTGGACTCCGAAGTCGCTGGGAACTGTATCAGCCTGGCCCTCACCTCCTCCATGAACTAAACCTCATACCCTCTCTCCTTTTCCTGTCCAAGCCCTGGATATTCGACCGTTGGGATCTGGCACAATTATGAACGTCAGTCGAAAAAAAAATAATCTGAGTCAATTGGAGGTGTACCTGTGGATGTATTTCAAGGACTACATTCCAACTCAGTGCCTCTTTGCTTGACATCATGGGAAAATCAAAAGAAATCAGTCAAGACCTCAGGAAAAAAAATTGTAGACCTCCACAAGTCCGGTTCATCTATTGGAGCAATTTCCTAATGCCTGAAGGTACCATGTATAAACACCATGAGACCACGCAGCCGTCATACCGCTCAGGAAGGAGGCGCGTTCTGTCTCCTAGAGATGAATGTACTTTGGTGCGAAAAGTGCAAATCTGTCATGTATTGTCATATTATGTCTTGTTCCTGTTCTTTCTCTTCACTCCGTCTCCCTCTGCTGGTCGTATTAGGTTACCTTCTCTTTCCCCAGCTGTTCCTCATATTCTCTAACTACCTCGTTCACCCTTTTCCCACCTGTTCCCTTTTTCCCTCTGATTAGGTCTCTATTTCTCTCTCTGTTCCTGCTTCTGTCTTTGTCAGATTCTCGTTTGAGTTTCTCATGCCAGAACCAAACTATCATCTCGTTTGATTCACCCTTGTCCCATCCTGTCGGAATCTGCCTGTTCATCTGATGCTACGTGTGATCAGGTACCTCTGTCCTCTATGACCCGCGCCTACCCAGAGAGACCAGCAGTCTGTCGCCGCTAACCCAGCTATTCTCCTCTGCTGCTAAGAAGGGGACTCTAACCCAGCTATTCTCCTCTGTTGCTAAGAAGGGGACTCTTCTGTAAATATCAGAAGGACTTTATGATTCATTTGTCGCCCTCTCTGCGGGTTGTCTATTTTGCCATTATATACATCTGAAGCAGATCTATGTCTTCCCTGTGTTTTGACATTAAAGGACTCTGTATTTGTTAAACCGCTTTTGGGTCCTCACTCACGTGCATAACAAAATCAATCCCAGAACAACAGCAAAGGACCTTGTGAAGATGCTGGAGGAAACAGGTACAAAGGTATCTATATCCTCAGTAAAAACGAGTCCTATATCGACATAACTTGAAAGGCCGCTCAGCAAGGAAGAAGCCACTGCTCCAAAACCGCCATAAAAAAGCCAGGCTATGGTTTGCAACGGCACATGGGGACAAAGATTTTTTTTTTGAGAATTGTCCTCTGGTCTGATGAAACAAAAATAAAACTGTTTGGCCATAATGACCATCATTATGTTTGGAGGGAAAAGGGGGAGGCTTGCAAGCTGAAAAACCCCATCCAAACCGTGAAACACGAGGGTGGCAGCATCATGTTGTGGGGGTGCTTTGCTATATGAGGGACTGGTACACTTCACAAAATAGATGGCATCATGAGGATGCAAAATTATGTGGATATATTGAAGCAACATCTCAGACATCAGTCAGGAGGTCAAAGCTTAGTCGCAAATGGGTCTTCCAAATGGACAATGACCCCAAGCATACTTCCAAAGTCATGGCAAAATGGCTTAAAGACAACAAAGTCAAGGTATTGGAGTGGCCATCACAAAGCCCTAACCTCAATCCAGTAGAAGATTTGTGGGCAGAACTGAAAAAGCGTGTGTGAGAAAAGAGGCCTACAAACCTGACTCCATTACACCAGCTCTGTCTGGAGGAATTGGCCAAAATTCACCCAACTTATTGTAGGAAGCTTGTGGAATGCTACCCAAAACGTTTGACCCAAGTTAAACATTTTAAAGGCAATGCTACCAAATACTAATTGAGTGTATGTAAACTTCTGAGCCACTGAGAATGTGATGAAAGAAATTAAAGATGAAATAAATCATTCTCTCTACTATTATTCTGACATTTCACATTCTTAAAATAAAGTGGTGATCCTAACTGACCTAAAACAGGGAATTTTTACTGGGATTAAATGTCCGGAATTGTGAAAAACTGAGTTTAAATGTACTTGGCTAAGGTGTATGTAAACTTCCGACTTCAACTGAATGCCCATACAAAAATATAAAATACTTAAGTATTACTTTCATAACAGAACATACTGTACATTAGAAACAACAAAGTGCACAAACAAACATGGCTAGGAATCAAAATAAATTGAAAATTATAAAGGTAATATTAAACACTCACAAAGGTAGATAAATTCAATACAAATCTTAGGTAACCCCATAGCGTATATTTTATCTTCTCAAATTTACTAAAGTTTAAGACATCATTAATCCACACAAAATGAGGAAGAGAAGTTAAAGATCCATGGGAAATATGGAACTAAAAGGGGTCTTTACGTTAAAGATCCATGGGAAATATGGAACTAGAAGAGGTCTTTACGTTAAAGATCCATGGGAAATATGGAACTAGAAGAGGTCTTTACGTTAAAGATCCATGGGAAATATGGAACGAGAAGAGGTCTTTACGTTAAAGATCCATGGGAAATATGGAACTAGAAGAGGTCTTTACGTTAAAGATCCATGGGAAATATGGAAGTAGAAGGGGTCTTTACGTTAAAGATCCATGGGAAATATGGAACTAGAAGAGGTCTTTACGTTAAAGATCTATGGGAAATATGGAACTAGAAGAGGTCTTTACGTTAAAGATCCATGGGAAATATGGAACTAGAAGAGGTCTTTACGTTAAAGATCCATGGGAAATATGGAACTAGAAGAGGTCTTTACGTTAAAGATCCAGGCAGCCTCTTGTTTTATTGTGACTTTGCCATTGTAATTGTTTGTAAGCTTGTGTAGTCGAAAATGAACTTATGATTGTATGCTATTCATTTGTTGTTTGTATGCTGTTCTTTGTATGCCATTTTAATATTTGATAATTAACCAATGATATTAGGCCTGTCATGTTTTGTCTTATATTGTCTTGTCATTATGCTTTCCCTTCTGTTCGTTTCCCCCTGCTGGTCTTATTAGGTTCGTTCCCTTTTTCTCTCTCCCTCTCTCTCTCTCCTCTCTCTATCGTTCCGTTCCTGCTCCCAGCTGTTCCTATTCTCCTACTCAATCATCTAGTCTTTTCACACCTGTTCCCTATCTTGTCCTCTGATTAGAGTCCCTATTTCTCCCCTTGTTTTCCGTTTCTGTCCTGTCGGATCCTTGTTTGATGTTCGCTGTGCTGTGTCATTGTCTCGCCCTGTTGTGTCTTGTCACCTTCAGATGCTGCGTGCGAGCAGGTGCCTTAGTCTGCTACGGTCGGTGCCTTCCCGAGGCAACCTACAGTTAATGGTCGAGTCTCCAGTCTGTCCTCGTCACTACGAGTGGATTTAAGTTTTTTATGTTTTGTTTTCTGCTCTGATTGTCCAGGAGTATTGCTTTTATCCTTTACTGGAATAAAGACTCTCTTTTCGCCAAGTCGCTTTTGGGTCCTCATTCACCTGCATAACAAGGCCACTCTTGGCCATGATTACAGACACCTGTGTCTTTTTAAAACGAGTCATCCCGCAGTGTTTGTGATTATACCCTGATGAAGACAACTTGGCTGTCGAAACGTTGGTAATTACATTTTTGCATCTGAGCTCCTGGAGTGTGCGGCTCTCTTTTCTTTTCAAGTTTTATTTTCAAATCAGTAAACTCATCCCCTAGATACTGTCCCATAAAGTGCTAATAGCAGTGAATGAAGAATTGTGAAAACAGTACATTTTATCATAGCTATAAGAAACATTTTACAGTTGGGGATTGTGTAACAAAATGTGTTAGTGAAGGGCCCACAGGAAGAGTGGGGAATTGAGATGTCATGTCACGGACAAAGCTTGCGCACTTGTAAATATCTAAAGAAATGACTATTCGGAGGGTGGAATTTAGCTGAGAGTTGTTGGAACAATGCCAACATGCCGTCAATATGCAAATCAGTGAATGATTTGATGCCAAGGTTGAACCAAATGGAGAAGGCTCCATCTACTAGGGATGGATGGAAAATGTGATTTCCAAGTAGAGGGGCCCTTAATGAATAGGTTTGCAAACCAAAGCGACGTCTAAACTGATTCCAGATCTTGAGAGCGTTTTTTACTATAATGTTTTTGGTATAACCTTAAGTAGCAGAGTGAATAGGGGAATGTGCCAGTGAGGATGAGGAATACTCTATCTTCAACCATGCTGGAATAACATCTGGGGTATCTGCACAGATCCAGTACAGAATTACACGGAAGTTGGCAGCTCAAAAGTAGAAGTGGAAATTTGGTAGGGCCATGCCCAGTAAGACAAAAGGCTATTTTACATGGGAATCAGAATGACTGTTAGGGACATTTAATAACATATCGTAGAGGTGGCAGCCAATCAGATTGGAGGCGTGGCTAAGCCACAAGTTATTTTTGGTCATGCGTTACCATAAATGTCCTTGTTCATCATGTTAAGTTTGTACATTGCAAATTCCTTGAATATATGTGGATATTACATATTGTAATGTAATAGTAATAATATCATTGCTGATCACGTGGTAACTTTTATAAATGTTGGATTTGCATAGGCTCTTGAAGACCTCAAACGCCTGTTAGCCTCATTGAAGCTACAAAAACTGTCAGTGATCACATATGCTCTCTCTAATTCTCTCTTTCTTTCTCTCTCTCGGAGGACCTGAGCCCTAGGACCGTGCCCCAGGACTACCTGACATGATGACTCCTTGCTGTCCCCAGTCCACCTGACTGTGCTGCTGCTCCAGTTTCAACTGTTCTGCCTTATTATTATTTGACCATGCTGGTCATTTATGAACATTTGAACATCTTGGCCATGTTCTGTTATAATCTCCACCCGGCACAGCCAGAAGAGGACTGGCCACCCCACATAGCCTGGTTCCTCTCTAGGTTTCTACCTAGGTTCTGGCCTTTCTAGGGAGTTTTTCCTAGCCACCGTGCTTCTACGCCTGCATTGCTTGCTGTTTGGGGTTTTAGGCTGGGTTTCTGTACAGCACTTTGAGATATCAGCTGATGTACAAAGGGCTAAATAAATACATTTGATTTGATTTGATCAACCTTAACATGTGATAACAATACAACAGAACAGATGATGACAATACAATGAGCAGGAATGACATTTGCTTTAACAGCTTCCCCCCAGTAAATATATCTTAAAGCCACGCCCCTACTAAGCCACACCTCCACTCCAGAGGAACCCGTTGCTACATTGAACCAGTAGCCCTTTCCTGCTGACAAATGACCTAGTGGCCTCATGGGTGGAAGGTTACATAGTTAATAAACATTATTTTAAAAAACAAGCTGAAAATCCGGTGTTTCTATGTCAAATGGATTTGTTATATTTCAGTCTTCTGTGATGTATATCAAGTATAATATTGGGATAGAAACTCAAAATTGAATACATTTCAATTATATATCTGCCATGGGGCAGGTGTCTTCTTCTTTTTAAGCCCATAACAATGTGTGTGAGGTGTATACTTTTGTTTCAAAGTAGATTGGTTTAAGACTTACCAAGAAACACACTGTGTGACCCTGATTTAGCCCACTGCAGTAGAAGGTTAAAGGTTCCTCCAAGAACACCTCAACTAAGCATAGGTGCAAATATGAACCATTGACTAACAATGGTTCCTTGAAGATCTCCGGTGGTCCTTCGAGACACTGCTAATTCTAAGAGTGCAGGGTTGACCCTTAAAGAAGAGTGTCAACTGATTGATGCTTATGTCAATATACTGCGTTCAATGGGATAAGATGAGCATCAGCCAAGTAATGCTTATATCAATACGGTGCATTTAATGGGAAAGGATGAGTGGGGGAGAGATGGGGAGGCAGAATAAGATAGATATCTTATTCTGATACTTGAATTACTGCGAGTGATTGTAGGTTTTGACCTTGGTGTTCCTATAATAGATCCCTTCCAACCCCAAGGACTGCCAGCCTGCTTCTCCCTTCCATATGTCCAATGGTGTGTCTGTGTACAGCATGATCAACAGTGTACATTTAACTCTGAAAGTGTAAAATGTACAACATTGTCAGTGAACATGTGTCTCCCACTGTACTGGTGTTAAAATAACACTTTTGAAAATGTTAAATATTTAACTCAAAGTATAAAATGTACACTATTTGTAGTCCTACTGTAATTGTGTTAAAATAACACTCTGTTGCAGTGGATATTAACTTGTGGAGCTAGAGCAAGTCTTCAGGTCTCGGTCAAGGCTACTCCTTACAGGAGTATTGTTCACCAAAGTGACTAGGAGTGTGGGGGGGGGGGTTCATTTCACACCTCAGGTGTGGATGGAGGTGGAGGGAGGGGCAAATGTACAGTGCACCTGTGTGAGAGGCAAGGGCAAACACAGTCTCAGGAGAGGACACGGTCTGTTGGTGATCCCTGCTTCCCCCTCCCTCTCTAACTCCCTCTTTCTTCACTCCTCTCCCCGACAACCGTTAATGATCGCCTGGACTCTACGCCAACACTGAAATAACTTTGGAAAATCGGATTTTCTGACTCATTAGTTGTGCTCAGTGAACCAGCCTATAGATTCTTTCCAGCTAAATTCATGAATCAAACCAGCAGGTTTCAACAGTGAGGCAATCTCTGAGCAGGGGTCAGCCACCGGACCAGGTGGCAACATTATTTACAGTGAAATGATCGAGTTGGAGGAAGGGAGAGAGAAAGAAACAGATAAAAGTAAAGGGATACTTAGTCAGTTGCACAGCTGAATGCATTCAACCAAAATGTGTCCTCCACATTTAACCCAACCCCTGAGGTTGCTGTGGGCTACCTTAATCGAAATCATCAGTGCCCAGGGAGCAGTTCTTTGGGGTTAACTGCCTTGTTCAAGGGCACCACCCACTGCTCCTAGTGAGTGAGTGAGTGAGTGAGTGAGTGAGTGAGTGAGTGAGTGAGTGAGTGAGTGAGTGAGTGAGTGAGTGAGTGAGTGAGTGAGTGAGTGAGAAAAAAACAGACCATCCTAAAAATCTCTTTGCAATAGAGCATGCTAGGACATATTATGTATGGTTCTATGTAGAACCCTTCTTGCCTTCCATAGAAACATCAAGGACCCTTCTTCCAAAAACAGTTCTTAGAATGTTAAAGGTTGTAGGTAGAACCCTTCTTCCAAAAACAGTTCTTAGAATGTTAAAGGTTGTAGGTAGAACCCTTCTTCCAAAAACAGTTCTTAGAATGTTAAAGGTTGTAGGTAGAACCCTTCTTCCAAAAACAGTTCTTAGAATGTTGAAGGTTGTAGGTAGAATCCTTGTCTTTCAAAAACAGTTCTTAGAATGTTAAAGGTTGTAGGTAGAACCCTTGTCTTCCAAAAACAGTTCATAGAATGTTAAAGGTTGTAGGTAGAACCCTTGTCTTCCAAAAAGGATTCTTCTGATCAAAATGGTTCTGTCGTACCCTGTCCCTCTGCAAGGAACCCTTTTGGAACCCTTTTTTCTAAGAGTGTGGAAGGTTGTTACTATAAGAGTGCAGCTAATCGCAGAGCGCATGGATATGGACACTTGGCAGCACAGTGAGACTATGTACACTGTTTCCTAATGCAACTTAGCCTGAGTAACACATCATAGCATGTACTTATAGGAGTGTTAACCATGGCCAGTTACACAGGCAGTGTTGTTAGCAACATCAGGTGGTCTGTCCTTTGTCTAATGGGAAAATGTCTTCCAGATGACCCTGTTTGTCACTGGACAGTTTACTGCCCTTACTGACACACTGTAAACCCATATACTGACAGATGAAAGATACTGCGGAGTTGCTGGGAGATACTGGGGAGTTTGGTGTATGGCATGAGGTAGGTGCCGCAGACACTACATGTTTTTGATTTAACCGAGCTAGAAGACCAGGTGTGTTGAATTTAGGCAATCACTGAACTGAACTGCCATACCTGAGTGGGTTGATTCACTGTTGTGGTCTTCCTGTCTGGGTTGGCGCCCCCCCCCCCCCCCCTTGGGTTGTGCCGTGGCTATACTCAGCCTTGTCTCAGGATGGTAAGTTGGTGGTTGAAGATATCCCTCTAGTGGTGTGGGGGCTGTGCTTTGGCAAAGTGGGTGGGGTTATATCCTTCCTGTTTGGCCCTGTCCGGGGGTGTCCTCGGATGGGGCCACAGTGTCTCCTAACCTCTCCTGTCTCAGCCTCCAGTATTTATGCTGCAGTAGTTTGTGTCGGGGGGCTAGGGTCAGTTTGTTATATCTGGAGTACTTCCCCTGTCCTATTCGGTGTCCTGTGTGAATCTAACTGTGCATTCTCTAATTCTCTCCTTCTTTCTTTCTCTCTCTCGGAGGACCTGAGCCCTAGGACCATGCCCCAGGACTACCTGACATGATGACTCCTTGCTGTCCCCAGTCCACCTGGCCATGCTGCTGCTCCAGTTCCAACTGACCTGAGCCCTAGGACCATGCCCCAGGACTACCTGACATGATGACTCCTTGCTGTCCCCAGTCCACCTGGCCATGCTGCTGCTCCAGTTTCAACTGTTCTGCCTTATTATTATTCGACCATGCTGGTCATTTATGAACATTTGAATATCTTGGCCATGTTCTGTTATAATCTCCACCCGGCACAGCCAGAAGAGGACTGGCCACCCCACATAGCCTGGTTCCTCTCTAGGTTTCTTCCTAGGTTTTGGCCTTTCTAGGGAGTTTTTCCTAGCCACCGTGCTTCTACACCTGCATTGCTTGCTGTTTGGGGTTTTAGGCTGGGTTTCTGTACAGCACTTTGAGATATCAGCTGATGTACGAAGGGCTATATAAATAAAATTTTAATTTGATTTGATCAATTAGCTCAGTTGGTCAGGTGTGGTGCCTAGTTGGAACAAAATCCTGCAGGACCTCCAGGAACAGGGTTGCCTACTCCTGCTGTAGGGGTTAGGGGTCAAGCTGTGCTCACAAATGAACATGTCTATCTATACTGAACAAAAATATAAATGCACATGCAACAATTTTACTCAGCTACAGTTCAAATAAGGAAATCATTCAAATTAAATAAATTCATTGGGCCTTAATCTATGGATTTCACAAGACTGAGAATACACATATGAATCTGTTGGTAACAGATACCTTTAAAAAAAAGTAGGGACGTGAAACAGAAAACCAATCAGTATCTGGTGTGTCCGCCATTTGCCTCATGCAGAGTGACACATCTCCTTCGCATAGAGTTGATCAGGCTGTTGATTGTGGCCTGTGGAATGTTGTAACACTCCTCTTCAATGGCTGTGCAGAGTTTCTGGATATTGGCGGGAGCTGGAACACTGTAGTACACATTGATCCAGAGCATCCCAAACATGCTTAATGGGTGACATGTCTGGTGAGTATGCAGGCCATGGAAGAACTGGGACATTTTCAGCTTCCAGGAATTTTGTACAGATCTTTGCGACATGCTGAAACATAAAGTGATGGCGGCGGATGAATGGCACAACAATGGGCCTCAGGATCTCGTCACTGTGTCTCCGTCCATTCAAATTGGCATTGATAAAATGCAATTGTGTTCGTTGTCCGTAGCTTATGCCTGCCCATACCATAACCCCACCACCTAAATTGGGAACTCTGTTCACAATGTTGACATGAGCAAACCGCTCACCCACACAACGTCTACGGTTGTGAGGCCAGTTGGACGTACTGCCAATTTCTCTAAAACAATGTTGGAGGCGCCTTATGGTAGAGAAATTAACATTAAATTCTCTGGCAACAGCTCTGGTGGACATTCCTGCAGTCAGCATGCCAATTGCATACTCCCTCAAAACGTGAGACACCTGTGGCATTGTGTTGTGCAACATAACAACAGAGTGGCCTTTTATTGTCCCCAGCACAAGGTGCACCTGTGTAATGACCATGCCATTTAATCAGCTTCTTGATATGCCACACCTGTCATGTGGATTGATTGTCTTGGCAAAGGAGAAATGCTCACTAACGGGGATGTAAACACATTTGTGCACAGACATTTCTAGAGTACTATTTCAGCTGATGAAACATGGGACCAACACTTTACATGTTGAGTTTATACTTTTTGTTCAGTGTATGTCAATCTGTTACAAACATGCAAGAAAAAATGATGAAAACCAGGTCATCACTTTATGTCTGGTCACAGTATTCACAGTGTTACAGTGCAGTGAAGCGTCTTGCTGGATGACCCTTTGGTTACAGGAAGCCATTTTGAAAAGCCTGTGTTACGGGAAGAATAAGAGCTGGATCCGCCCATGCAGACATCTCTCACAAGCCATAGAACAGGGTTGACAGGGTTGGTGGAGGGGTGGGCAGGGGTTGGAGCTGGTGTATTAGATTCCACCTACATTCCACGATTCAACAACATGGGTTTGTCACCGAAGCCCTCATTAAATGAAGAGGAGACGGAGGACTTGGGTGACAAAACCAATGATAAAAAAATCAGTGTCAGCTGGGTCGTTCCATCAATTAGGTGCCTTTTGACTATTGTAAAACATTTGATTTCACATAAATGTAACATTCTGTCATAATGAGCACATTCAACTTAATAAAAAACATATTTTCCCATCTAAAAAAAATACTAAGTGCGCAATAAGTGCCAAATAAAGTAAGAAGGTTGACAAATGGGTCTTAAATCAGCCATATGACTGAGTGAATGGAAAGCTTGTTGTGTGCAACAGGGAGGGGCAAATGAATGCAAGCTTCACCATTTGTTTTATTGCTAAAACATTTCTAGCCTGTCTATATACGGGTAACAGGGTTGATGTGTAATGTTCGATCAGCTCAGTTTTCCACCACAAAAGAGGAGAACCAGCTTATAAACTATGATTTGATTATTAGATGTTCAATATTTATTATGAAAAATATATTTGAGAAGGAATAGTTTCATCATATTAAAACGAGAGCTCAGTTTACGTAACACCTTAAAATGAGTGACAGGGTTTTATTTAACTTAAAATAAATAGTTAATCACATGAAATAAATCATCCATCTTCAGAAATGACTTTGTCAAAGCAACAAAATAACTAGGGATTTTACAAGTCAATTAATTAATATTTGCATCTTTGGTTAGTTGAGAATTATTGGAGGAACGTTTCATGTTTCGATGTAGCACAGGGTTCCTGGAGAAACCTTTTGTCTGTGGAGCACTTTGTATTCATTTCGATGTTGGATTTGTTGCGCTAACAGACTCAGAAGAAGAGGAAAATGTGTGGTTTTCAGCAATGGCTTAATGGGATAGCTAGCAACTTGCAAACAATTACCAATTCCTATATGAGTACTATTTTCATGCTTTGAATAATACAACATTTGCTGTCAAGGCAATTAAATCATGACTGTAGCCTCCTGTTTTAATTAATTTGGGTGATAATGACATTTGTTCATGATAATTATTAGGTGTTGGCTTAGGTTGCTCGTTAGCTATATCATCTGAAGAGTTTAATTACAAAATGCTATACAGTGCATTTGTAAAATATTCAGACCCCTTGACTTTTTCCACATTTTGTTACGTTACAGCCTTATTCTAAAATGTATTAAATTGTTTTCCCCCTAATCAATCTACCTTCAATGCTGCAGACATTTTTTGGTACCCTTCCTCAGATCTGTGCCTCGACACAATCCTGTCTCGGAGCTCTACAGACAATTCCTTCGACCTCATGTCTTGGTTTTTGCTCTGACATGCACTGTCAACTGTGGGACCTTATATAGACAGATGTGTGCCTTTTCCAAATCATGTCCAATACAACGCATTTACAATAGGTGGACTCTAATCAAGTTGTAGAAACATCTCAAGGGTGATCAATGGAAAGAGGATGTACCTGAGCTAAATTTCGAGTCTCATAGCAACGGGTCTGAATACTAATTACGTAAATAAGGTATTTATTTTTTATTTTAGGATAAGGCTGTAACATAACAAAATAGGGTCTACAAAGACCAAAGAGAAAACATCTATTCAATAAAAGGTCAAAAGGCTATACCCTCTCCCTCATGTTTTTACAGACCCGCCATTGTGGCAACTCACAATATATATACTTTTTTTTCAGGTGGCCAAATATAACTATCTGAAAGCCAATAAGGCACGTCTCCACTCTTTTGCTCGGCTTCCGCCGCTACAACACGTTTAAAAAAGGTTCAATATGGAACCCCTCCCATCACGAAAAGATTCCTGTTTGAACCATAACAAGGGTTCCACTAATAACTTATTCAGAGTGGTTCCTCAAGGAACCTTTTTGACCTACAGTGGCAACATTTGTATCCCTTTTTCTCCCCAATTTCGTGGTTTCCAATTGATAGTTAGTCTTGTCCTATTGCTGCAACTCCCGTACGGACTCTGGAGAGGCGACGGTCGAGAGGCGTGCGTCCTCCGAAACGCCACACTGCTTCTTGACACAACGCCCGCTTAACCCGGAAGTCAGCCGCACCAATGTGTTAGAGGAAACACCGTACACCTGGCGACCGTGTCAGCGTGCATTGCGCCCGGCCCGCCACAGGAGTCGCTAGTGCACGATGGGACAGGAACATCCCCGCCGGCCAAATCCTCCCCTAACCCGGATGACCCTGGGCCAATTGTGCACTGCCCATGGCTCTCCCGGTCTCGACCGGCTGCGACAGAGCCTGGACTCAAACCAGGATCTCTAGTGGCACAGCTAGCACTGTGATGCAGTGCCTTAGACCACTGTGCCACTCGGGAGATGGTGGTAGTCTTCTGAACACCATACGGTTCTTCGAGGCTCGTTAACTTTTAAGAGTGTATGGGAAGTAATGTTTCAGTAGAATTCACCCTGACTCTTTGTTTTCCTTTGTCTCTCTGTCATCCATTATTTTGGTTCTATGTTTCTTGGTACAAGGGGACAAGAGTGCAGCACAGACAGACAGATATAGCATTGCGAAAGAGGAGGGATCAAGTCGCTAGCTGTCGCTATGCTGTAAATATCTGGTGCAGAATTAGAGGGGACCAGAGCACCAACAGACCACCTCTCTCTGGCATGACGGCATGGTTATTTACAGCTGAAACTCCTCTACAGTAAGCACTAGTTTCCATCCAAAGGGACTCTGTGACATGTTTTCCAGTGATTCATTGCATGGACGTCCTGACAAGCCATACAATTTGCATCAGCTCAGTAAATAACCATGTTTCTTTCGGGTGCATTCCTCCAGATTGGTTCCCATGATGGCTCTTAACAAAATGAGCGTAAACCCCACTGATAGACTCCTCAGGCGGATGTGGGGCAAACATAATGACTAATGGGCTTGGATGTGTTTTGGACTGTTCTATAATGCCACAGGCTACTCTGCTTGAAATTGCTCACAGATCTTGTTGCACGATTACGGTCTGGATGAACATGCATTATCCCCTTTGAGAAATCTAGTTTGTCTCTGTGTGTGACTGTTTTTGTAGTTGGAATATGTCTGTTTACAGTTTTTGTGTGCGTGCGTACTGTACTGTGTGTGTGCCACCTTTTTGTGTGCATCAGTTCAGATTACTCTCATGCTATGCCAGCTGTTAGTTATTTTGTGTGATGGTCTCATGGAAAGCTCATAATGAGAAGCAATTCAAGTATTTATATTCTAATGCTATTTTCTTGTGATGCACTGGCCTCACTATGAGTCCATATCATCCTTCATAAGACATGTGCTTATTGTATGTTACAACCCTGGTATTACTGGCCTAACCATGTCCTGCTTGACCAGCCTATTGTTTGGGTTTCTGTCAAGCCAGTCTTCACTGGAGCAGATCCAGAATCTCTCCCTCTCTCTACCTCCCTGCCCATTCTTTCACTCTTTCTAGACTGTGTTGGGTTTTGCCCCCGGAAACCATTCACACACCTTGACTTTTTCCACTTTTTGTTACAGCCTGAATTTAAAATCGGTTCCATTTAGATGTTGTCACTGGCCGACACACAATACCCCATAATGTCGAAGTGGAATTGTTTAACATTTGACTGTCCTGAGTCAAGTATTCAACCCCTCTTATTGCAAACTTATTTAAGTTTAGGATTAAAAAAAATGTGCTTAACAAGTCAGGCAATAACTCTGTGTGCAATAGTGTGTACCATGATATTTTGAAAGACTACCTCATTTCTGTAGCCCACAAATACAATTATCTATAAGGTCCCTCAGTCGAGCAGTGAATTGCTAGATAGGTTTAAAAAATTGAATATCCCTTTGAGCATGGTGAAAATATGAATTACGCTTCGGCTGGTGTATCAATGCATACAGTCACTACAAAGATACAAGCTTCCTTCTTAACTCAGTTTCCTTGGAGAGGAAGAACCGCTCAGGGATTTCACCATGAGGCCAATGGTGACTTTTAAAAAGAGTTTAATGGCACATGAGGTGATGGTGGTTCTGTGTGGTGTTGTGTTAGGGATAGTCTGACTCTTTAACCTGTGTTCCAACCAACAGGACAGGTGGCAGAGCCATGACTCACTGGCCAGCCGGGCCACAGGGAAGCAGAGGGACGTTATTTCCTATTTTAGCCCATGTCGCTGACACCAGCAACGCAGCCAGGACCGCTGCCTTAACGGGCACAGTAACCAAGGGGAATTATAGTTGGGGTGACAGACAGTGGAGTAAAGGTGCCGGACTCTACCCACGGTCAAAAAAACGTAACGCGATTGAACTGGATCTTAATCTCAACAAATTTGGAATGATTCGTAACCTATCATATGAATTACAACATCATACTAATTTAACCACCTAACTGAGGAACTCAATTTAACCTTGCGCAATACCCTAGATGCAGTTGCACCCCTAAAAACTAAAAACATTTCTCATAAGAAACTAGCTCCCTGGTATACAGAAAATACCCGAGCTCTGAAGCAACCTTCCAGAAAATTGGAACGGAAATGGCGCCACACCAAACTGGAAGTCTTCCGACTAGCTTGGAAAGACAGTACCGTGCAGTATCGAAGAGCCCTTACTGTCAGGATTTGGCCAGGATTGTTCCGGTTTTGGCCACTAGATGCCCCCATTGTGCTTTTTGACCCTTTTGTTTTCCCTTGTTTCCAGTTATTATTTGCACCTGTGCCTCGTTTCCCTTGAATGCCAAAATAACATGCGAACCAGGCAAGCACCCTACCCCCCAAAATACAACAAAAAAAGATTTTAAAAATTGCAAAAAATGTGGGGCTCAAAACAGGTGGCTCTGCCCCACCTTCCCTGAATGACGGGTCGCCACTGGACAGGACATGCAACATACTGAGCCTGAGGGTAATGATCTATGTAATGCCAGACAGTATTTCAGCAGTTAGCTCAAGCAGCCTTGCTGCCTGACATTTGCAAAGGGATTCCACAGATATTAACTGGCAGTGTTCGCAAAATAGTAATTCCTTAAGTTAAATATATTTGAGTAACTATTTATGATCCATAAAGCCAGAGTTAAGGGCTATTATTCTTCTGCGTTGCATCTGATTATCGTGACCTACTTAAACATTATTAACGACTTTCCATGACATGTTTATAATTTCACCAAAGATGTTTGAAGTTAGTTTCTTTTTTTCCTTTTTCTCTCCCTTTTCTCTTCCTGGATGTTGTCTTGGTAACCAGGCAGCATCTGCAGCAGGCCCCCCCCCTTTCTTTTCTCTTCCTGGATGTTGTCTTGGTAACCAGGCAGCATCTGCAGCAGGCCCCCTCCTGCAGCTGCAGTAAGTTTACCCCCTCGGAGACTGGTAGCAATTTTCCGAGCAGTTGTTGCTAATCTTCAGTAGAACACAAAGTTTTGCATTTATTCTCTAAATGATAAATGTCTGCTTTCCTTTGCTGGCCATTAGAAGTCGAGTGTACGCACTTGGGCTTCACCTAGCAACAAGCCTGACGGCAGTTTTGCATTGAGCTAGTGTTACGCACGCCTCTATGAAGAGGGAACGCAACACCCTGCTACAATTAAACTCTCCGTGAAGTGAAAAAGGTCTGGACTGTAGGTGCGAGTAAGGATGACAACAGACAGAATGTGGTACCGTTTACAAGGACTTTATTCCTTCATTTACATTTAGTCATTTAGCAGACGCTCTTATCCAGAGCGACTTACAAATTGGTGCATTCACCTTATGACATCCAGTGGAACAGTCACTTTACAATAGTGCATCTAAATCTTAAGGGGGGGGTGAGAGGGATTACTTATCCTATCCTAGGTATTCCTTAAAGAGGTGGGGTTTCAGGTGTCTCCGGAAGGTGGTGATTGACTCCGCTGTCCTGGCGTCGTGAGGGAGTTTGTTCCACCATTGGGGGGCCTTCACACGGTAATATGGGGAAAAGGGGCTGGATGGAACCAAAGCAAAGAAAGTACATCTCAAAGCCCCCCCCTCTCCTATCTTACCTGCATACCCACTACTTACCTAATTAAGCACCACCTGGTACCCTAACCAAAATACAGGGGGTGGTCTGCCCAGGTCTTACCTAGTGTGCCTAGACAGCGAATATGCTACGGGTATATGTATGCCCGCGGGCCTCTTGCCTAAGCACTCCCTAGGTGCCTTCCCCTTCCCCCCTGGGAACAAATGAATCAGAATATTAAACAATTTCACAAACAAACTAAGGACATCAAATAAGCTCTATCTGAGCAACAAACAAAACATACCAACTCTCAGCAATGAACTCCCAGCAAAATCAACCTCTATCAAAATCTCTCTAGCAAATCTACTTCCAGCAAAATTCTCCCTCCTGAACAGAACACTGGCATTTATATAGCTTCAGAATGAATGGGTAATTGGAGACAGCTGCGTCTTGACGAGGGGGCGGGGTCAGCTCTCCAATTAGCCATGGAGTCGACCAATCAGCTGCTTGAGGGATTTCAGGAAGCCATTTTCCTGAAATAAACACATGCAAATACACAAACTACAACACATAAACTGGGGAACGTAACAGCTAGAAAGAGGAGGAGAAGTCAACCTGAAAGGTAAAGCGGTACGGCCGGCTAGCAGACTTGAAGGCAGGCTAGCAGACGTGAAGGCGGGCTAGCAGACGTGAAGGCAGGCTAGCAGACGTGAAGGCGGGCTAGCAGACTTGAAGGAAGGCTAGCAGACTTGAAGGCAGGCTAGCAGACGTGAAGGCGGGCTAGCAGACGTGAAGGCGGGGCTAGCAGACTTGAAGGCGGGCGAGCAGACTTGAAGGCGGGCGAGCAGACTTGAAGGCGGGCGAGCAGACTTGAAGGCGGGCTAGCAGACTTGAAGGCAGGCTAGCAGACGTAAAGGCGGGCTAGCAGACTTGAAGGCGGGCTAGCAGACTTGAAGGCGGGTGAGCAGACTTGAAGGCGGGCGAGCAGACTTGAAGGCGGGCGAGCAGACTTGAAGGCGGGTGAGCAGACTTGAAGGCAGGCTAGCAGACTTGAAGGCGGGCTAGCAGATGTGAAGGCGGGCTAACAGACTTGAAGGCGGGCTAGCAGACTTGAAGGCGGGTGAGCAGACTTGAAGGCAGGATAGCAGACGTGAAGGCGGGCTAGCAGACGTGAAGGCGGGCTAGCAGACTTGAAGGCGGGCTAGCAGACTTGAAGGCGGGCGAGCAGACTTGAAGGCGGGCTAGCAGACTTGAAGGCGGGCTAGCAGACTTGAAGGCGGGCGAGCAGACTTGAAGGCGGGCGAGCAGACGTGAAATAGTTCCACTCCACTTTAAGAGCGGGACTGGCAGTGTTAGTGTTGTTGTGAACTCTGCCTTGGGGTGGGACTTCCACTAATGAAAGAGGGGCCTGAGGGGCCTGTAGTGGCAGTGTTAGTGTTGGTGTGAACTCTCCCTTGGGGTGGGACTTCCACTAATGAAAGAGGGGCCTGAGGGGCCTGTAGTGGCAGTGTTCGTGTTGGTGTGAACTCTGCCTTGGGGTGGGACTTCCACTAATGAAAGAGGGGCCTGAGGGGCCTGTAGTGGCAGTGTTCGTGTTGGTGTGAACTCTACATTTTCCTCCTCTGTCTCTGCTGCTAAAGCCACTTTCTACCACTCTAAATTCCAAGCATCTGCCTCTAACCCTAGGAAGCTCTTTGCCACATTCTCCTCCCTCCTGAATCCGCCTCCCCCTCCCCCCCCCCTCCCTCTCTGCAGATGACTTCGTCAACCATTTTGAAAAGAAGATCGACGACATCCGATCCTCGTTTGCTAAGTCAAACAACACCGCTGGTTCTGCTCACACTGCCCTACCCTGTGCTCTGACCTCTTTCTCCCCTCTCTCTCCAGATGAAATCTCGCGTCTTGTGACGGCCGGCCGCCCAACAACCTGCCCGCTCGACCCTATCCCCTCCTCTCTTCTCCAGACCATTTCCGGAGACCTTCTCCCTTACCTCACCTCGCTCATCAACTTATCCCTGACCGCTGGCTACGTCCCTTCCGTCTTCAAGAGAGCGAGAGTTGCACCCCTTCTGAAAAACCTACACTCGATCCCTCCGATGTCAACAACTACAGACCAGTATCCCTTCTTTCTTTTCTCTCCAAAACTCTTGAACGTGCCGTCCTTGGTCAGCTCTCCCGCTATCTCTCTCAGAATGACCTTCTTGATCCAAATCAGTCAGGTTTCAAGACTAGTCATTCAACTGAGACTGCTCTTCTCTGTATCACGGAGGCGCTCCGCACCGCTAAAGCTAACTCTCTCTCCTCTGCTCTCATCCTTCTAGACCTATCGGCTGCCTTCGATACTGTGAACCATCAGATCCTCCTCTCCACCCTCTCCGAGTTGGGCATCTCCGGCGCGGCCCACGCTTGGATTGCGTCCTACCTGACAGGTCGCTCCTACCAGGTGGCGTGGCGAGAATCTGTCTCCTCACCACGCGCTCTCACCACTGGTGTCCCCCAGGGCTCTGTTCTAGGCCCTCTCCTATTCTCGCTATACACCAAGTCACTTGGCTCTGTCATAACCTCACATGGTCTCTCCTATCATTGCTATGCAGACGACACACAATTAATCTTCTCCTTTCCCCCTTCTGATGACCAGGTGGCGAATCGCATCTCTGCATGTCTGGCAGACATATCAGTGTGGATGACGGATCACCACCTCAAGCTGAACTTCGGCAAGACGGAGCTGCTCTTCCTCCCGGGGAAGGACTGCCCGTTCCATGATCTCGCCATCACGGTTGACAACTCCATTGTGTCCTCCTCCCAGAGCGCTAAGAACCTTGGCGTGATCCTGGACAACAAACTGTCGTTCTCAACTAACATCAAGGCGGTGGCCCGTTCCTGTAGGTTCATGCTCTACAACATCCGCAGAGTACGACCCTGCCTCACACAGGAAGCGGCGCAGGTCCTAATCCAGGCACTTGTCATCTCCCGTCTGGATTACTGCAACTCGCTGTTGGCTGGGCTCCCTGCCTGTGCCATTAAACCCCTACAACTCATCCAGAACGCCGCAGCCCGTCTAGTGTTCAACCTTCCCAAGTTCTCTCACGTCACCCCGCTCCTCCGCTCTCTCCACTGGCTTCCAGTTGAAGCTCGCATCCGCTACAAGACCATGGTGCTTGCCTACGGAGCTGTGAGGGGAACGGCACCTCAGTACCTCCAGGCTCTGATCAGGCCCTACACCCAAATAAGGGCACTGCGTTCATCCACCTCTGGCCTGCTCGCCTCCCTACCACTGAGGAAGTACAGTTCCCGCTCAGCTCAGTCAAAACTGTTCGCTGCTCTGGCTCCCCAATGGTGGAACAAACTCCCTCACGACGCCAGGACAGCGGAGTCAATCACCACCTTCCGGAGACACCTGAAACCCCACCTCTTTAAGGAACACCTAGGATAGGATAAAGTAATCCTTCTCACCCCCTCCCCCCTTAAAATATTTAGATGCACTATTGTAAAGTGGTTGTTCCACTGGATGTCATAAGGTGAATGCACCAATTTGTAAGTCGCTCTGGATAAGAGCGTCTGCTAAATGACTTAAATGTAAAATGTAAATGTACCTTGGGGTGGGACTTCCACTAATGAAAGAGGGGCCTGAGGGGCCTGTAGTGGCAGTGTTAGTGTTGTTGTGAACTCTCCCTTGGGGTGGGACTTCCACTAATGAAAGAGGGGCCTGAGGGGCCTGTAGTGATGCCCCCTCCCCTCCGGCCAGATGGGCAGTATTTAAATACTTTAATTTGTATTTTCAAAATACAAAATACTTTTATATACCTTTTTTCTTTATAGAAGTTAATATTTTGGTGCCCCCCTTTTACCCTGCTTTGGTATCAGAAGTCTAACTATGGTGTGGTAAAGGCATCTATTAAATTAATTAAATAGAACTACATACATTTAAAAACAGCACACATACCATACATACACAAAATATCTAGGTCAAATAGGGGAGATGCGTTGTGCTGTGATGTGTTGATTAGTGCATGCTGGGAAATGTAACTTGGCTTTGGTATGACCTTCATAATATATGATTTGTGCAGAATAAAATATATAACTAAATCGCATTGAGGCATATTGAGAGTCAAACTCCAAAGTGAGTCTAGTTAGTTGTTTTTTTCACTGGTAACCAGCCTTCGTTGTTTTGTTTTTTCCACCTGCAAAATCAGTAATAAGTAAAATAATGCTGATTGGCAATATGTTGTCTAATACCTACTGGAATCCAGCCTGAGTTGGGAAATCCAACAATTGCTACTGCTATTCACCCACAATCTGCATTCAGAATGACTGCAAAGGTTAGTAAATAACATTTTAGAGACTAACTAAAACATCTAAACTGGAACCGCCATTTCAGTAATGGGTGCAGTAAATCCAACTAACCCATTTTGATTCGTTTAGAATTGTTCTTTTAAATCTTTATGTAGTATAACAACAATTAATTAATTGATGTAATCAATTAATGTACATGCAAAAACATAGATATTGAAACAAACAATTCTAAAAATCAAACTGCAAATAGAGCATGCTGGGTAATTTGATAACGATGGGTGTGGTTTGACCATGCTGGTCCACAATACAACAACAAAAGGTTATTGAGGGATCTTTGTAAGAGTGAAATGTGTGAAAACAGGAAGGATTCTTTACTGCTGTGAGGGTTATGAAGAGCCATCCTTTCCTTTCCTTCTCCACATGTTCCTTTATGCCATAAAATGCTACACTGTTAAAACGTTCCTGTAATTTCATGGTCCACTACAGGCTACTGGTTGCAGTTGAAACTAAGCTAAACAACAAGTTACTGCATTTTTCAGCTCAATTAAGTTGTTGTTGATGTAAAAGGACAACATACTGCTGAATGCGTGAGACTACAGTATAGCTCACTTGGGATTTGAACTCACAACCTCTTGGTTACTGATGACCTGAATTTCCTGCTACGCCACCAGGTCTGTGGGCATGACTGCAATTGGCACAGATTTAATGGCAAGAATCCAATTTCTGCACTTTGCTAAAAGTTGCCCAGAATCAAGTCAATAATACCAACATAAAAATAGCAGTGCTCAGGGACCTGGAGACTAATGTATGAACCTTGAGTAAAATGGCATTTATGAACCTTGAGTAAAATGGCGCCATTTCATACATACACCTGTTTCCTGTTATATATCAGACCCTCCATTCACCTTTTATCATGACAATAACACCCTTTATTTGCTGCCTATAACTTGAAACTATTGGCATTAACCCATGGCATGCAAAATACCAATTGTTGTTTAATATTTTAGTTTATCAACAGATTATTGGGTTTCTATGTTCTGCCTTGATAGGCTCTTAGATTAAATAGGCAATGATGTCACGCTCCTATCGCACACCAATACTGTAGCCTAACCATACTGTCAAATATTTTACAAAAGCTACCAGTCTAGTTACTGTGTTGGCAGGATGTTTTAATTCGAATCTGGTATCAGGATAAATATGACAATGAGTCACCGATTTAATCTTTAGTAGTAGTTGATGCTTTATCTGGAAAAGGACTGTGTCTGTTTTCAAAAGAGAAAACAATGACAAACTGTTGTGGATTGTTGTCAGCAGAACATTTCAATTCAGCAATGTCTTGCATCAACTTTTTCCCCCAACCTAAATATGATGGACTTCTCGTGAATTCTGAAACATCGTCGAAGTCAGGCTACAAAAGAAATGCAATTCAACTGTTCTACTGGGTTCAATTACATGATGGATGTGGATTATAATTTGTTGTAGCCTTTGGCTCCTTTGGGAATATGAACCTATCACGACCAGAAAAGGTGAGGAAATAAAACAGGTTTTCTCTCCTCAGTAATGGCAAATGGCTGCATTCTTGTTCATGTTGAGGTTTTTTATGAATACGCTTTTCACCAGATCCCTGATTTGCTCAAAGTGCTTACTTGCCAGCTTTGAAATACAATTTTGCAACCACTAGCAGATGTACATAGGCAAAGTTTATAAATGAGGCCCCAGGGTTGGGTAGGTTACTTTCTAAATGTAATCTGTTACAGTTACTAGTTACCTGTCCAAAATTGTAATCAGAAATGTAACTTTTGTTAAATAAATGCTTTGGGGATTTGAACATACAAGATTTGGGGCGGAAATGCATTAATGTTTCAGTGCCTCCAGGTACATCTTTATTACCAAGAACATATATCCACACTCATTTAGCATTTGACATTTAGCAGACACACTTATCCAGAGCGACGTACAGTTAGTGCAATCATCTTAAGATAGCTAGGTGAGACAACCACATATCTCAGGCATAGTAAGTACACTTTTCCTCAAAGTAGTTATTAGCAAAGTCAGAGCAAGAAAGGGTGGGGTGGGGGTGGGGGGGTCATCAAGTGCAAATATTTGTTTAAGAAGGTTATGTAAAAAATAAAAATTGGAGGAGGAAGCCAAGAGACCAGAGGTGGCAGAACGGAGCGCTTGGGTTGGGTTGTAGGGTTTGAGCATAGCCTGAAGGTAGGGAGAGGCAGTTCCTCTTGTTGCTTCGTAGGCAAGTACCATGGTGTTGTAGTGGATGCGAGCTTCGACTGGAAGCCAGTGGAGTGTGCGGAGGAGCGGGATGACATTGGAGAACATGGGAAGGTTGAAAACCAAGTGGGCTGCAGCATTCTGATAAATTGCAGGGGTCTGATGGCACAAGCAGGGAGCCCGGCCAACATCGAGTTGCAGTAGGACAGACGGGAGATGACAATCGCCTGGATTAGGACCTGTGCCGCTTTCCTGTGTGAGATAGGGTCGTACTCTACGGATGTTGTAGAGTATGAACATGCAGGAGCGAGTCACTGCTTTGATATCTGTAGAGAACTACAGGGTGTTCTCCAGGGTCACGTCAAGGTTCTTTGCACTCTGGGAGTGAGACAATGGAGTTGTCAACCATGATGGAGAGGTCTTTGAACAGGTGGTGGGCCAACATCAAGCTGAGACGTGTGTCGCCACCTGGTAGTCAGAAGGGGGGAAGGAGAAAAGAAGTTGAGTGTCATCCACATAGCAATGATAGGAGAGAGGATATGACTGAGCCGAGTGACTTGGTGTATAGAGAGAAAAGGAGGGGGATTAGAACCAAGCCCTGGAGGACAACAGTAGTGAGAGTATGTGGCGCAGATACAGATCTTCTCCACGTCACCTGGTAGGGTACAGTTAGGGAACAGTGTAATTCCCTGGGGTACAAAAAGGTCAAAGTTACACATTAGGTACCTTCAGGGGAAGGCCTACACATAGGATGGTACATGTACTGATAATCTATACTGAACGTAAATATATGCAACATGCCACAATTTCTATGATTTTAATTAGTTACTTTCATACAAGGAAATCAGTTGATTTAAATAAATGAATTAGGCCTTAATCTATGGATTTCACATGACTGGGCAGGTGCACAGCCATGGGGAGGCAGGCCCAGCCAATCAGAATGAGTTTTTCCACACCAAAGGGCATTATAACAGACAAAAATACACCTCAGTTTCATCAGCTGTCCAGGTGCCAGGTCTCAGACGATCCCGCAGGTGAAGAAGCAGTCCTGTGCTGGTGTATTTATACATGGTCTGTGGTTGTGAGGCGGGTTGGACGTACTACCAAATTCTCTAAAATGACATTGGAGGCGGATTATGGTAGACAAATTAACATTCAATTATCTGGCAACAGCTCTGTTGGACATTCCTGCAGTCAGCATGCCAATTGCACGCTCCCTCAAAGCTTGTTACATCTGTGGTATTTCGTTGTGTGACAAAACTGCACATTTTAGAGTGGCCTTTTATTGTTGTCAGCACAAGGTGCACCTGTGTAATTGATCATGCTGTTCAATCAGCTTCTTGATATGCAACACCTGTCAGGTGGATGGATTATCTTGGCAAAGGAAAAATGGGGATGTAAACAAATGTGTGTACCACATTTTAGAGAAAGAAGATTTTTGTGCGTACAGATCATTTCTGGGATCTTTTATTTCAGCTTATGAAACATGGGAACAACACTTTACATGTTGCATTTTATATATTTGTTCAGTATAGTATAATGTTACATTTCTCATCATTATTTTGAATATTTTTGGCTCTGTCAACTTTGCTATTTTTATAAGTATGTGTGATATTAAGGAGATGCATTGTTAAAAGGTTACTGTGCATTTCATATTAACCTAATGGAAGTTAATTGTTTGGAAGTTACTGTGAATTTTGTGTTACTTAATTAACAACTACCTGTCATTAACTTACTGTAAAATTCAGTTACTTTAAAGAACGAACGAAACGCTAATATAATGCTCACAGGCAACTATCCATAGACAAGATCCCACAAAGCACAATGGGAAAATGGCTACCTAAATATGATCCCCTATCAGAGACAACGATAAACAGCTGCCTCTGATTGGGGCCCATACGAGGCCAACATAGAAATACTATTCACCTAGATAACCCACCCTTAAATCACACCCTGACCTAACCAATATAGAGAATAAAAGCTCTCTATGGTCAGGGCGTGACACTGCCAGCTTAACTGGCAACCAGATGTCATTAAGTTATTGTAAAAAACTAGCGATAGGGAAATGACACTTCCTGAAGCATTGTTATTTCTTTTATCATCATTATTTTTCCTTTTTCTCCCCAATTGGTAGTTACAGTCTTGTCTCATCGCTGCAACTCCCTTACGGAATCAGGAGAAGCGAAGGTTGAGAGCCATGCGTCCTCTGAAACACCGCCCTTCTCAGGCACACTGCTTCTTGACACACTGCTCACTTAACCCAGAAGCTGAACCAATGTGGCAGAGGAAGCCCAATCCAACTGACAACCGAAGTCAGATTGCAGGCGCAAGGTCAGCCACGAGGAAATCCTGGCCAGCCAAACCCTCCCCTAACCCGGATGACGCTGGGCCAATTGTGCGCCGTCTCATGGGTCTCCCGGTCACAGCCGGGCTGTTCTGATGCAGTGCCTTAGACTGCTGCGCCACTCGGGAGGCCCAAGCATTGACGTTTTAAAGACAATTGTATCAAATAGGTTAATTAATTAAGGATTTGATCAACAAAGTGTACTGTACACTAGTGGCGCTTGCTGGTGAAAAGATTTTAAAGCAGCCAAATGATTATAGATGACGTCCAACATGTCTTCTACTAAACCTATACCAAACCAATCAGGTGGTTGTTTGACGAAACGAATCCTCGGACATCATTGATCACATGCTTCTGATAAAGTGATACAGGCATCGGCACATTGCTTCCAAGTACATTGCTTAGCGATTTCAGAGCATGCCTCTGAGCTCCGGTATCAAACGTAACCTAACTACTAGCTGCCAGTAGCTCACTGTCCGGCACACCTACTAAGCATTCTTTGTGGTAAGCACACTTGGGACCCAGCCTCACCTGGCCTCAATATCTCAGTTGGCAGCAAACAGACCTTCCTGCCACACTAGCAGGTCAGTGACCATGACAGAGATCAGCATTTTACAATAACTGCTTGCAGCTAGCTGACAGTACGTTAGTGAAAATGTGCGCTATTTCTATGCTTCCCCGTCTTAAGTTTAGGTTTTGCGCCTTACTTTCCGCTTTGTACACCAGTTCATTTTTGTAGGCTGCATATGGGCTGCTTGATATGATATTATTGCAAAACTGCTCACTGCATCCAAGTTTCTTGACATATGCGTTTCAAAGAGCTGTCAGTCAAGGCAAGCTCATGAATATAAGCCACTCAGCCTGTCTTTTCAAACTACCTGGTATTTAGCCATGAGAGAAAGTACATTTTCAAAGATGTTGAGCAAAAATATTATGGGTGCTATTTTAGTAACTTAAAAAAGCTATTTTAAATGGGAATCAGACTGACTTTTTCAGGACCTTCTTAAGTTACTAGAAAATACACAGTAATCGCTTAACAGTGCAGCTCTCGACCACAACACGCTGTTATGAAGATTGTAAAACTAGGAGTAGACAAATGAGATGCTCAACTTTTGTCAACATAACGATTAAACCACCTCAACTGGTACAACACTTCAATTAACGGTTGGCAAAATTCAACATATTAGTCTTGGCCCTCAAATATGCTAAAGTGCGCCTGCCAACAATAACACCTTAATTCAACTGTAAAAATACTGTATTTGTACTGTCAAATTACAGGTAATTTTTAATAGTGTGTACATAAGCACGTCAGAAGTGTTCTATAAGTATAACTGGAGAACCTGTCATTGGTTCTACCTTGACCAAAGGGTTCTTCATGAAAGGGTTTTAAATGGAACTCAAACGGGTTCCCGTACATCGGGATTCCCCAAGGGGTGCACGTTTTGGGTTTTGCCCTAACACTACACTACACAGCTGATTCAGATAATCAACTACAATTATCAAAGCGTGATGATTAATCAGCTGTGTAGTGTTAGGGGAAAACCCAAAATGTGCACCCCTTGGGGTCCAGAGAACCGAGTTTGGAAAACGCTGCTCTACAGGGACAAATCAAACGGTTCTACGTGGCACCCAAAGGGGTTCCCCCATAGCGACAAATAACAGAATGTCTATTTGGGCAAATCTTTTAACAAGTCTTATCATACCGAGAGATCCTGTGGTGTAGCAGGAAATGAGCTTTGCAACCGAGAGGTTGTGAGTTCAAATCCCAAGTGAGGTTGACTCTCAAGTAATCAGAATTTTGCTGGTCTGCAAAATCTAGCCCATCATTATCATATTTCCCAGCATGCGTTATTGCAGTTTGATTTTTAGAATTGTATGTTTCATTATCTGTGCTTTTCCATGTACATTCATTGAATAATTAATAATAATTAATCAATACATTTTGTATACTACACAAAGATAAATAACATTCTAATACAATCTGCTAGTTGGATTTATTGCACCCATTTACTGAAATGGTTGTTCCAGATTAGATGGTTTAGATAGTCTTATTCCTTCATCTTTCTTACCCCGACAGTCATTTTGAATGCACATTGTGGGAATCGGTTTGCTGGATTCGAATAGGATTTAAACATAATTTTGCAAGCCAACATAATGTGACTTGCTGCTGGTTTTTCTTTAGCTTGTGCTGATCACCAGTGTCCAAAACACAGCAAATGCCGGTCTGCCAGCTAGACCAGCTAGACCATGACGGTCAGCCAGCAGAACCAGTTAGACAATGCTGGTCAGACCAGCTTGACCAGCATCTGACTAGCAAAGACCAGCACGAAGCATCATAAACCATCGTGAAATATATGCTGGTCTATGCTGTGTTTTTTAATTCCAGAAGGGTTATTAATCGTGTTAGATGATAGGGATTAGCTGACCTTTACACAGAAATACAAGTACACAGCATTAATTACTACCACGCTAACAGTTTCACCGGAGATTTAGGAAGAACATGCCTGCCCTTTCAAACATATCTCTCAAGCCTCTCGTGAAATTAAACAGGGATTTTGAAGGAGGGGGATTTTAGTTAGCAAGCATAAAGGTTCTCTCTGTTCCAAGGCCAGCTCAGCTCCACACAGACTTTACGCTAGACAAAGGATCAGCTTCAAAGATGAAAGTCAGGTCAAAGTCGGTTTCTGTTCTCAGTCTCGGTCATGCAGCTTCTACCACAGCTACTACACCTCTCCGTTCCTCTTCTCCACCCACAATTCATCACTGGGAAACAAAGCGTGTCCAGGGATATTGTAGAGTTATCCAGCTACTTCACAGACTAACTATAACTCTGGCCAGCTTTTCTCAATAAAGTCATTTAGTTTGAATTGTGGCAGGTACATCACTTTTGTTAGTGATGCATGAAAAGCCTGTCCTATTTTGGCTAAAAAAGTGATAAAATCGTACCATTACATTGCACTTTATTCAACCCACCTGGCATTAATTCAGATATATTATGTTAAGATTCCCATATACAAAGCACAGCAACATGTCATTACGCTCTGGCTACTTCGTCTCGAAAACCCGACCCTAGGCTACACAGTGACTAGGTTCTGGTTTCAATGCTGGACTCTTTTGGCATAGAGGAACTAGGTTACTCCCTACTTCACTACTTTATCCGCCTGAATAAAATACAAAATAGTAGCTAGCAAGATGGAGATCAGAGGTTATTTTTAACGAGTGCTAGTTTGCATCAACTACAGTACCGTAGCTATATAAAACATTTATATTTGACATTTTAGTAATTTAGCAGATGCTCTCATCAAGAGCGACTTACAGTTAGTGCATTCATTCTTGCTGTTTAGCCTTCATATTTTAAACGCCTAGAGTCGATGCCCGCGTGAAAATCTAAATCCCCAGGAAAATCTGTCTGTTTAAGCTGAATATTATTATATTTTTGCATGGGCTGTGTCTCAATCCACCACATCCTCCAATGTCGGCCGCGGTGGAAGGTTGCTGAGCTACAGCGGTGTTTGTCAGACCAGGAGACATCCCGTAAATCGGAAGGGTTTGGCCTAGAAACTAATTTGACAACTCTATGGAAAGATGAGACCCTCACTTCTGACTGTAGCGTCCAAACAGTTTGGCTACTGTTAGAGTTGCGTCAATTCAAATCTGGTATCAGGATAAATATGACAATGAGTCACCGATTGTATACTATGTATTTTTTATTAGCCAAGTAATAAATGGCAAATGCAACTTTCGTATATACGAGCTCACTGTAATACCACGCAGGGCAGAACAGGGAACTGACAACACATATGTAAAACAGTATTCTTTATACTGTGATAGACAGTTCCAACCCGTCTGTTGGCCTATCACAGTAGAGACTGGGCGTGGTTTAAACTTGCTCAGCCTATTGCAGCCGCTCAGGGGGGTCCCCGCCTCTTGGCGCTTCTGTTGATAGATGTAAGTGTTGCTGTGAAGAACATTCATGCGCTCATACCGTTATCTTGCACCTGGCTCCTGTTATCTAACAACAGTTCCTGTCTTCATGCTACTTTTCCATCATGAGAAAGGCCCATGGCCTTGAAACTGTTAACAATGTTTCAAGTCAGCTATGTTGCATAACACATACATACATCCACACAAGCCAACAACAGATAATATTCAATGATATATATGGTAATGGCTATAGTGTAAAACACAGAAATCTCATACTACACACTGTGACCCCTCTATAGAAAGGCCTCACAAGACTAGTCTGAAGGTAGTTCGGTGCCCGTTTAAAAAATGAATGGAAGTATACAGTGTATGGAGGTAGTTTGGTGCCAAAAAAGGGTTAAATATGGGTCAAAGGTTTTTATAATAACTTCCTGATATTTCTTATGTCTCTCAGATATAGGACAGACACTTTAAAACAAACTTCCTTTGGATTTATTTTTTGACTCTCTGATTTTGCATGTCAGACGTTTGGACACACCTACTCATTCAAGGGTTTTTCTTTAAAAAACAACAACTATTTTCTACATTATAGAATAATAGTGAAGACATCAAAACTATGTAATAACACATATGGAATCATGTCGTAACCACAAAAGTGTTAAACAAATCTAAATATATTTTAGATTCTTTAAAGTAGCCAACCTTTGTTTTGATGACAGCTTTGCACAATCTCTACTCCGACAATTAATCCGCAGATAAAAAGGGTAACCTAGTTAGTTTCTAGGAATCTCTCCCTGTTCAGTCTTCTTCTAAGGTGGATTTTAAGGTAAGTGTACATATATTTTGCACCGCCTGCGCGCACAATGAAGCCGGTGTAGTCAACATGTTAGA
Organism: Oncorhynchus gorbuscha; assembly: GCF_021184085.1. Taxonomy (NCBI): domain Eukaryota; kingdom Metazoa; phylum Chordata; class Actinopteri; order Salmoniformes; family Salmonidae; genus Oncorhynchus; species Oncorhynchus gorbuscha. The sequence goes on from NC_060178.1 coordinate 48,131,422, forward strand.
CTTTTTTTCAAACACAAAAGAAGAAAATTGACTACTTTAAAATGGAGCCTCAAGGGTGTTGTCCTGTCCATGCTGTCACCGATGCCATAATGGCACAGATACAAAGATGAGACCTCTTTCCATCTCTACGACTAAAACCTACTTCTGTCTTTCCCTCAGAACTTTCATGATCTACCTACATCCTTCCAGCGCTCACTGATTGTCAATTCTCCATAAGTTTTGGCACCCTATTAGAGTTTCTATGATGGTCAAATGGCAAAGGTGATCATAAGTACATACAGATGAAGAAATCTATCTATCGCTGGACACATTTGGCACCCAGCAAGTGCACCAATAGACCTACTATACTAAATTATCCCCTCAGAAATACGGGTCTTCAGTTAAATTGTGGCAAAGAAAGGATGGCTGTAAAAGAGTGAATTTTCCTGGGTTGACATTGTTTATGTTGGAGAACACAGGTTTTTCCTCTCTCCTCCTCGGTAACAGCGAGAAGGGCATGTCATCAGTGAGGGTTTGGGGTGGGGGCCTCATTGAACACTATGTGATAGCAGAGCAAACCCACCAGGGAAAAGCAAAGAAAATGTGGAAAAACAATTCAAATGGAAAGTGCACAGAGGAAAAAGTCTAATTTACTGACGGATTTGATTTCCCTTTAGCTTTTTTTTCTCAGGTAGACTACAGTTAAGTGTAAGCACAGACGCATACAATGCTCTGTTCCCTGCTCTGTGTTTTCCAGAACTGCTAATTGAGCATGTTCAGGAAACCATAAATGTTCAACACCGGTCGTTGGCGGCCGGAGACGTGAATGTGATGGGGGAGGTTGTTGGGTATCAGTGTGTTCTCAAAGTTGACTTGTTTTTCTGCACTACATGTGGGAAACAAATTATAGATGAAAAAGAAAAACACAGTTCATCCACTTGTTTCAAAAGAGGTATATGCTTCTCTCTCTCTGCCAGGTTGAACAATGACACTGTTCAGGGAACAAATAAATAGTGTTTTAATATGACATTCAAATCCAGCCTGAAATCCTTTTATGTAATCCAGTCCAAAATCATCCATTGAAAAAGATGAATAATGCTCTACTAGAGGTTTAGAGGCCCTTTCAACACAACCATCATCATTCCATTGTGGTTTTAGAAGCCAGAGTGCATCCAGGGTTTAATTTGGCTACACAATCCAGGAGTGTCAATGTCTCCCTGTCTGTTTCTCTCTTTGGTCTGGGAATGTGTTGTCTCCATTCTTACCTTCCAACAGCCCAAACCACCCTTCCACCACAGTGGACCCAAGAGGGTTACCTTCCTCTGTTCCCAAAATCCCTCTCTCCCTTTGGTCCCAGACACCCCCTTGTCCCTCCACTAGTTCCTCTGTTCTGTTCCGTCTCTCCTGCTACCTCTTCTTTTCCTCCTCCCATGGTCCTTGTGGACAACACATCCATCTACCAGCCCCGGTACACTCTGACTACCCTCGTGGCTTGTTTCGGCTCTACGCGGCTCCCGAACCCGACTTCTCTACCCAACCATCTGTTAAACACTCCCCCAACTGTTGTTCACACTCTCCCTCGTCCCCGCTCAGCGAAATCCCAAGCCTGTGTGATGGGTAGCAACTCACAAAACTGGACAGAAATTACACAGCTTCTCTGCCTCTACCCCTCCTCTAATTGGAGACGGTGGAAAGTGTTGTGCAGGTAGTATGTTCTGTGCTCCAAATTGCACCCTATTCATTTTATAGTGCACTGCTTTTGACCGGCGACCATAGAGCTCTGTTCAAAAGTAGTGCACTATATATTGAATAGGGTGACATTTGGCACCCAGCCAAGGTAACGGTATCAGGTAGGTATAGGACTGTCTACCTGGACTTTCTACACATCACTTTCTCTGTCTGCTTGCCGACTACCGCTTGTCAGCCCAGTGACCGATAAGGTGTGAAGTCTGTTTACCTAATTATATAGTGTCCACAGATACGTCTTCATCATGATGTTTTGAAAACATACGTTGCGTACATTTGAGGTTTCCTGGTAGTATGCTGTGTACATGCTTGTGAAATTCCACTCCAAATCAAAGTCAATCGAGTCCAATCTACTACTCTTTCCTCCTTTTTCTATTTACCCAGCCGGGATTGACTTTGGCTGGTCCTTTGAGGAAGAGAGAGTTTCCACACACACCACATTTACAAGCTTTTACAGTAAAATGTGCAGCTGAAAGAAAAACAATATGAGACTGACTGAACCACATGGTGTTTGGATCCAATCTGCAGTAGGAAGTCAACTTTCTGGTGTTCAGATTACAGTAGAAGGGTGGAGTGGTAGAGGAGAGTTGGAGGGGTTGGAGAGGGGAAGACGCTAGAGCTGTGTTCGAATACCAATACTAACATACTGTATACTACAGCCCCATTCAAAAAATGGAGAACCAGGAACAGATATAGCCCTTGGTTCACTCCAGACCTGACAGTCCAGGAACAGATATAGCCCTTGGTTCACTCCAGACCTGACAGTCCAGGAACAGATATAGCCCTTGGTTCACTCCAGACCTGACAGTCCAGGAACAGATATAGCCCTTGGTTCACTCCAGACCTGACAGTCCAGGAACAGATATAACCCTTGGTTCACTCCAGACCTGACAGTCCAGGAACAGATATAGCCCTTGGTTCACTCCAGACCTGACAGTCCAGGAACAGATATAGCCCTTGGTTCACTCCAGACCTGACTGCCCTTGACCATCACAAAAACATCCTGTGGCGTACTGCATTAGCATCAAAAAGCCCCCGCGATATACAACTTTTTAGGGAAGTTAGGAACCAATAAACACAAGCAGTTAGGAAAGCTAAGGCTAGCTTCTTCAAACAGAAATGTGCATCCTGTAGCACAAACTCAAAAATATTCTGGGAAACTGTAAAGTCCATGGAGAACAAGAGCACCTCCTCCCAGCTGCCCACTGCACTGAGGCTAGGAAACACTGTCACCACCGATAAATCCACAATAATTGAGAATTTCAATAAGCATTTTTCTAAGGCTGGCCATGCTTTCCACCTGGCTACCCCTACTCCGGTCAACTGCCCTGCACCCCCCACAGCAACTTGCCCAAGCCTCCCCATTTCTCCTTCACCCAAATTCAGATAGCTGATGTTCTGAAAGAGCTGCAAAATCTGGACCCCTACAAATGAGCCGGGCTAGACAATCTGGACCCTCTCTTTCTAAAATGATCTGCTGAAATTGTTGCAACCCCTATTACTAGCCTGTTCAACTCCTCTTTCGTATCGTCTGAGATTCCCAAAGATTGGAAAGCTGCCGCAGTCATTCCCCTCTTCAAAGGGGGAGACACTATAGACCCAAACTTCTACAGACCTATTCTACCCTGCCTTTCTAAGATCTTCAAAAGCCAAGCTAACAAACAGATCACCGACCATTTCGAATCCCACCGTACCTTCTCCGCTATGCAATCTGGCTTACGATCTGGTCATGGGTGCACCTCAGCCATGCTCAAGGTCCTAAACCTTGAGCATATCATAACTGCCATCGATAAGAGACAATACTGTGCAGCCGTATTCATCGACCTGTCCAAGGCTTTCGACTCTGTCAATCACCACATTCTTATCAGCAGACTCAACCGTCTTCGTTTCTCAAATGACTGCCTCGCCTGGTTCACCAACTACTTCTCTGATAGAGTTCATTGTGTCAAATCGGGGGGACTGTTGTCCAGACCTCTGGCAGTCTCTATGGGGGTGCCACAGGGTTCAATTCTCGGGCCGACACTCTTCTCTGTATACATCAATGATGTCGCTCTTGCTGCTCCTGATTCACCGATCCACCTCTACGCAGATGACACCATTCTGTATACTTATGGCCCTTCTTTGGACACTGTGCTAACTAACCTCCAGACGAGCTTCAATTCCATACAAGTCTCATTCCCTGGCCTCCAACTGCTCTTAAATGCAAGTAAAACTAAATGCATGCTCTTCAACCGATCGCTGCCCCCACCAGCCCGCCCGTCCAGCATCACTACTCTGGACGGTTCTGACCTAGGATATGTGGACAACTACAAATACCTAGGTATCTTAGACTGTAAACTCTCCTTCCAGACTCACATTAAGCATCTCCAATTCAAAATTAAATCTAGAATCGGCTTCCTATATCGCAACAAAGCATCCTTCCCTCATGCTGCCAATCGTAAAACTGACTATCCTACCGATCCTCGACTTCGGCGATGTCATTTACAAAATAGCCTCCAACACTCTACTCAACAAATTGGATGCAGTCTATCACAGTGCCATCCGTTTTGTCACTATAGCCTCATATACTACCCATCACTGCGACCTGTATGCTCTCGTTGGCTGGCCCTCGCTTCATATTTGTCTCCAAACCCACCCGCTCCAGGTCATCTACAAGTCTTTGCTAGGTAAAGCCCCCCTTATCTCAGTTCACTGGTCACCATAGCAGCACCCACCCGCAGCACGCGCTCCAGCAGGTATATTTCACTGGTCACCCCCAAAGCCAATTACTGCTTTGCCCGCCTTTCCTTCCAGTTCTCTGCTGCCAATGACTGGAACGAACTACAAAAATCGCTGAAGCTGGAGACACATATCTCCCTCGCTAGCTTCAAGCACCAGCTGTCAGAGCAGCTCACCGATCATTGCACCTGTACATAGCCCATCCAACTACCTCATCCCCATACTATATTTATTTATTTATTTTCCTCCTTTGCACCCCAGTATCTCTACTTGCACATTAATACTTCTGTACATCTATCACTCCAGTGTTTAATTGCTATATTGTAATTACCTCGCCACTATGGCCTATTTTATTGCCTTTACCTCCCTTATCTTACCTCATTTGCACACACCGTATGTATACTTTTTCCCCTACTATATTATTGACTCTATGTTTGTTTATTCCACGTGTAACTCTGTGTTGTTGTATGTGTCAAACTGCTTTGCATTATCTTGGCCAGGTCGCAGTTGTAAATGAGAACTTGTTCTCAACTAGCCTACCTGGTTAAATAAAGGTGAAATAAAAATAAATAAATAAAAATGAGTATATGCTACAAACTATATACTATTAGTTAATTTTAGTATACTGTAAACGAACAGTATCCTTTAAGATGAGCGTACTAGCCCTTCACCTGTCTACTGGAAGTTGATGCTGTTGCTATTCAACCTCTTGCTAGCTAGTTAGCATAACAAATGACTAGTTAGACATTTTATGACTTCGGGTGTGTTCTTAAATTCAACCTGGAGTGCCAGACTGCGCTCGTAAATTCAGAGCGTTGTCAGATTGTCCGTTTTGTGACATGCAGTGTGTTTGACGTTTGGTGTGGCGTTATTTTATGTTTTTAATTTGTACACTTAGCTTACAAACAATCTGCCAACCATGCATTTACAGTGGTGGGGTGTTGGTCTGATCTTGTTGATGGTGTACATACCCACTATGAACGGACTAAATTATGAAAACACTGCTGCCAGTGGAATCCAATACAGCAGGGAGTTCTTACTACAATGCAACTCAAACACGAACGCCATGGATATCCCAATGGCCCATCTAATACCTGATTGTCTGCGAGTGGATTTACAAACCCAAATGCAAACGTGGAAAACGCGGGGGAATCAGACAAAGACTTAAAAAAATGTAAGAACATACTTACCACCACCTTGCTGATTAATGCCCAGTCACTGAGGGGGAAAGCGGATGAGTTGTCAGTGAATCTGCGCTTCCAACACGATTATCGGGAGGCCTGTTTACTGGCATTTACTGAGACTTGGCTGGATGACAGAGTCCCGGACAGAGAAGTGGAGCCGGCTGGCTTGACTCTGGTCAGAGCGGACCGTGATCTGACAGTCACAGGGAAACTTCATGGCAGGGGCGTCTGCCTGATTGTCAGGGACCAGTGGTGTAAATCCTGGTAAGAGAGAGACTCTGTACCCCCGACATTGAACTGTTTTCTGTCTCACTGCGACCTTACTATCTGCCCCGTGAGTTCCCACAATTGTTTGTTACCATTGTGTACATTCAACCTAAAGCTAATAGAACAAAGGCATCAGAGATTATTTATAATCTGGTCATAGAAACTGGAATCCATCTCCCCGACGCACCCAAATTTATTTTAGGGGATTTTAACAACTGTACCTTGCACAAAGTCTTGCGCACATACCATCAGTATGTGAAATTTCACACTAGGAAAAATAGGACTCTTGATTTGTGCTATGGGACAATACCAAAGGTGTTCTCTGTCACCACCAGACCTCCCCTGGGGACATCAGACCACAATGTGGTCTACCTCAGGCCAACCTACTGTCGGCTCCTGGAGAGGGAGAAACCCACAGTTAAAACTGTCCAGATCTGGAATGACAACAGTATCACTTGTCTCCAGGGATGTTTTGACTGTACTATGTGAGAGGTATTTGGTCTCCAGGGGTGTTTTGACTGTACTATGTGGGAGGTATCTGGTCTCCAGGGGTGTTTTGACTGTACAATGTGGGAGGGATTTGAGGACAGCAGCTCTGATCTTGATGAACTCACAGATGTTATTTCAGACGATGTAAACTTCTGTGTTGAGTCAGTTGTGCCTGCTAAAACCTGTAAAACTTTCCCTAACAACAAGCCTTGGGTACCAAAACATCTAAAATCACTACTTGATAGGAAGAAGGCAGTTTACACTGGGGCTGATAGACAGGCATTAAGAGATGTACAACGTGAGCTCAAAAGACAGATACTGGTGGACAAGGAGGCATACAAGCAAAGGGTGGAGAGGACCCTCTCCTCAGGAAAGGGTGGCCTGGCATAGGATTAAATCCATGGCTATAGTGCCCCCCACATAGGCAGGGGAAAACCCAGTGCTGACCTTGGGGGATATGAGGGCCAGAACATGGCTAATAAACTGAATGTTTTCTTCTCAAGATTTGAATCAGACAACTTCGTGTCGGAGGTGAAACAAATGGAAGCATCATTACACATGTTTGAGAGTGTTGTTGTTCAACAGTCTGATGTTCTTCAGTTGTTCAGGGGATGTAACACGTACAAAAGCCCAGACAAAATGAGTGGACATGTGTTAAAGCACTGTGCTGAACAACTGGCCGGTGTTTTTACAGACATTTTCCAATCCTCACTCAACCAGCAACACGTTTCAGTATTGTTGAAAAACTCAATAGTTATACCAATTCCTAAAGCATCTAATCCCTCTGTGCTGAATGACTACCGCCCTGTCGCCTTGACATCCTTAGTAATGCAAAGCCTTGAGAAAATTGTGAAAAGTCATATTCTCAGTGTCACCCAGAAGCTCCTCGACCCATTTCAGTTTGCCGATCAGCCCAGCAGAGGAGTTGATGATGCCATGCTTACCCTCCTTAACATGGTCTATAGACATCTAGAGGGGGTATTAACATGGTCTATAGACATCTAGAGGGAGTATTAACATGGTCTATAGACATCTAGAGGGGGTATTAACATGGTCTATAGACATCTAGAGGGGGTATTAACATGGTCTATAGACATCTAGAGGGGGTATTAACATGGTCTATAGACTATAGACATCTAGAGGGGGTATTAACATGGTCTATAGACATCTAGAGGGGGTATTAACATGGTCTATAGACATCTAGAGGGGTATAACATGGTCTATAGACATCTGGTATTAACATGGTCTATAGACATCTAGAGGGGGTATTAACATGGTCTATAGACATCTAGAGGGGTATTAACATGGTCTATAGACATCTAGAGGGGTATTAACATGGTCTATAGACATCTAGAGGGGGTATTAACATGGTCTATAGACATCTAGAGGGGGGGGTCTATATTAACATGGTCTATAGACATCTAGAGGGGTATTAACATGGTCTATAGACATCTAGAGGGGTATTAACATGGTCTATAGACATCTAGAGGGGTATTAACATGGTCTATAGACATCTAGAGGGGTATTAACATGGTCTATAGACATCTAGAGGGGTATTAACATGGTCTATAGACATCTAGAGGGGTTATTAACATGGTCTATAGACATCTAGAGGGGTATTAACATGGTCTATAGACATCTAGAGGGGTATTAACATGTCTATAGACATCTATTAACATCTATAGACATCTAGGGGTATTAACATGGTCTATCTAGACATCTAGAGGGGTATTAACATGGTCTATAGACATCTAGAGGGGTATTAACATGGTCTATAGACATCTAGAGGGGTATTAACATGGTCTATAGACATCTAGAGGGGTATTAACATGGTCTATAGACATCTAGAGGGGTATTAACATGGTCTATAGACATCTAGAGGGGGTATTAACATGGTCTATAGACATCTAGAGGGGGTATTAACATGGTCTATAGACATCTAGAGGGGTATTAACATGGTATAGAGGGGTAACATGGTCTATAGACATCTAGAGGGGTATTAACATGGTCTATAGACATCTAGAGGGGTATTAACATGGTCTATAGACATCTAGAGGGGGTATTAACATGGTCTATAGACATCTAGAGGGGTATTAACATGGTCTATAGACATCTAGAGTATTAACATGGTCTATAGACATCTAGAGGGGGTATTAACATGGTCTATAGACATCTAGGGGGTATTAACATGGTCTATAGACATCTAGAGAGGGTATTAACATGGTCTATAGACATCTAGAGGGGTTATTAACATGGTCTATAGACATCTAGAGGGGGTATTAACATGGTCTATAGACATCTAGAGGGGGTATTAACATGGTCTATAGACATCTAGAGGGGGTATTAACATGGTCTATAGACATCTAGAGGGGCTATTAACATGGTCTATAGACATCTAGAGCCAAATCCCATGGCAGGGTTCTGTTTGTTGACTTTTCTTCTGCCTTCAACACAATCCAGCCCTACATTCTGGCACAGAGACTCATTCAGGACTTCTCCTTATATGGGGGGCTGGTTTTATGGCTGTTGGACTTCCTGAGCCAACGCTCATAGCGAGTCAAAATAGGTCCCCACGTGTTGGATATACGCAATACCAACACAGGCTCTCCTCAGGGATGTGTTTTGTTCCCACTTCTGTACATTAATAGTTGTACTAGTTCCCATACTGACCTCGTTAAGTTCGCTGATGACACTGCCTTGATCAGCCTGTTGCATGATGACGAGGAACATCATGGCCCGGTCCTAGATGACTTTGTAGAGTGGGGTGAGGAATCACACTTGGTCCTAAATAACAACAAGACCAAAGAGATGTGCATAGACTTCAGGAAGCGTACAACACCAACCTCTACAACATCTATCAGAGGTCAGAATATAGAAATTGTAGAGGAATATAAATATATGGGTGTCCTTTTGGACAATAAGCTTCAGTGGAGTAAATGTACAGACCTGATCTACAAAAAGAGCCAACAGAGACTGTACTTTCTCAAAAAGTTGGGATCATTTAATGTAGACTGTACTATATTGACTGTTTTAAAAATCCTTTTTGAGAGTATTTTAACTTTTTGTATTGTTTGTTGGTTTGGCAATGCCACTGTCAGCCAGAGAAATATGCTGAGAAGGAATTATTACCACAGCAAGCAAGGTACTTGGAGTCAAACAGACAGGCCTGGATGAGATCTTTAAGGTCAGGGCCCTCCGTAAGGCTCACAAAATCATTTTAGACCCCCCCCAAAAAACGTTTTATTTCTTATTTCTTCTTCTTAATATTGGTACGTAACTGTTATGAACGTTTCATTGTCAAATTTGTTTTGTATTTAAACGCCACTTTAAATGGGTACATGACACCGCAACAACATTTCCCCATGGGGACAATAAAGTCAGTAATTATGTAAGTTTGCAAATTCAGAGCGGTTCGCTCTCGGAGCACACACTGGAGGCTTGGGCCGAGGAGTATGGTTGATCTGAGTGTTCTGACCTTACAACGGCAGTCAAGCACCCAAACTAACGTTGGCTAGCTACTTCCAGACACAAATGAGACCACTCTGACCATTTTACTCACCCTAGCAGAGCTGGTTAGGCAGTTTTCATGTTATCCAGAGCGTTGGTGACTTTAAATGTGCTGTTGGAAACAATTTAATTATGTTTTTTTGCCAACGTTTACTGGCACCGGCCATTTTCAACAGGTGTTGAGCACTCGTAAATTCATTATTCTGCTGTCTGGTACACTCAGACGAGAGTGCTCTGAAATTGGAGTAGATAGCCAGAGTGAATTTACGAAAGCACCAGAATGTTCATTGAGAACACACAACGACTATACCATTTAGCTAAGCTAAGAATGGCAGGAAGAATCAAGTCAATAAATGTTGGGCAGTAAGCCTATAGTTAATGTACTGGCAAGTTTGATGTATAAGTAGCCAATTAATATTAGGGAATGTTAGCTAGCTAACACCATACCGGTACATACTGCTGTAATGATATGCTAAGTGGTTCGTAAGGATAGAGTAGCTAACAAATTGTCAGCCAACATAATGTGTAAGGTAACTTATTTGAAAAGTCATTACTTTATAACATTTTCTTAACATTTGTCATAATTAGTTAAAGCAATGAATTTGTATCCGCTCTTGTTGTACTTTGGCTGCATATTTTCCATAATTATCTTCAAATCTGAACACGATGTGAAGCCACGCCCATTTCCTGAATTGCATTATGGGCCCTAAAGTACGGAAATAGTATCCTCTGTGTGTATACTACATATTTTGGTGAATTTAGTACGACATCCTGGAACTTTTAGCATACTAACTATATCCATAAGCATACTATATACTCGATTCACGTCACAAATAGTACGGTTAGTGCGTTTAGTATGAGTATTCGAACACAGCTTAGGTATTTGAGGTTTTGCACCATTGCCACCTCCTGCACGCATATGTCGGATGCATTGACAAAATGTATTTATTGACAAAATGCATATACACAATACATCATCTTGATGCAAAAATCATGGAAGCTTGAATCAAATAAGTGTAAAATGTATTTGAGAACGTAATCATCAGTTGAGATATGCATGTGTGTGTATCTCACTGAAATCAAGCAAGTGAGAGTATATAACGTTAGGATTATCGAGGGGGGGGGATTTCTGACCATGTATCTTTGATGTTCTGTCAGGCTTTTGTCTTTTTTCTTTCTTTCTCACACACTCCACATGTTACTCTCATCAGCATCCCCGGGCCTGCATGTTCGTCCAGCTCTTCTTAGTCATTTTCCAGGAACACTGTCCCATTGACAGCCGTTGTGGCTCAATCTGGCTCAGTTTCGGCAGATGTATTATTTGTACAATGGATGAGTAATGAAACTGTAAGAAAACGGCAACTCCGTGTGTTTCAGAGGGGTCAGTGAACAAGCGGAACAGACGTGGGTTCAAATACTATTTGAAATAATTGAAAACACTGAAGCTGTTTGTTTGAGCTTGCCTGATTAAATGGAGAAGTCCCAAAACTTGTAAACCCCATCCATCTAGGCACTTCGGGCAGAATAAAGCAAACCCTAAAAGCATTTGTACGATTCCAAATAGTATTTGAACCCTGGCCCTGTACTAACAAAGTTTGTCTGTCTGTGGAATGGATAGAGGAGGTATAATCGTCTGAGTAGTGAATACCACTTGGTCCTCTCTGCTGTTTCTCTCTGCCTAAAATGTTATCGTTTTTTTAATACATAATGGACTCATTTTAATACACATCTGGACATATGAAAAAATTACACCGTCTGTTTTTTCCCGAATCAAAAGAAGACGTCGACTGCTGTTGATTTCTTATGTGTCATAAAATCAAACTGAATAATCTGACAGGCCGCCCTCTTCCGAGACTTTTCATTCATAAGTTCTACAGTACACAACAATAAGAAGTTTAAAGTGGAACTGACAGCATTTGAACTACTTTGCAGATATGAAACAAACAGACAAAAACAACTTCATAAGAGGTTTTAAAAATAGGTTATATTTAAGTCAACATTCAATGACGTACACTAAGGCATTGTTGGCCGAATAGATGGATGCAGTTCAAAACATGATTAATATAATTCATCAATATATTTCTGAAAAATATTGCTATCAACATTGTAAATCACAGTTGGCCTGGTACATCGTTTGCTGCCTCCATCCGGGATGCTCGGTTTTAGTTTCAATGACTCAATAACTTGGACAAAAACAGTCAAGTGTAACTAAGGCTGGGAATGTCAGTACAATCAAACTAGCAAGGGCAGTGATCACAAGGCAATCATAATGTGACTAAAATGCTAGCGTATCTATTTATGTAGCAAGCTAAAAACACAGAGCCTAATGTTAGCTAGATAGCTAGCTAGCTATCCGCACATATATCTTGCGTTCGCAAATTCAATCTGGCTAGCTATCTACTCCAATTTCAGAGAACTGTTGTGTGCCAGACCGCAGAAGAATGGATGAATTTACGAAAGCGCAAGACCTGCTTAATATGACCGCTGAACGTAGGCAAAAAGTCATAGTTAGTCACAAGCCTTCTATATAACATGTAAACAGCCTAACCAGCTCTCCTAACACGATTAAAGTAGTCAGTGAGGTGATCTCTAATTTGTCTGGAAGTAGCTAGCTTGCAAGCTAGCCAACTTTAGCCAGTTAGCTTGGGTGCATGGTTGGTACAACGCATGCAATGGCTGGCAAGCTGCAAAAGGACTACATTTACATTTAAGTCATTTAGCAGATGAACTCTGCCTTGTTGGCCGCAGATCGGCAGTACAATTTTAACGGCCAACTAGTTGAAAAAGTTTGAGAGGATTTATCTAATGTTTTTTGTTAGATTTTAGCTCATCTTGCTCTGGCTAGCATTAGTTGTTGATCTTGTTGTTGTTGATGTGGGTTTACGGAAAGATAGCCTACCTTTATGGTTGTTTGATAATAGGACTGTAAAATTCCCAAGTGTAAGAGGACTCGCGTGTTATTTAGCTAAATATTTGAAGTGTATTTTGTGGCTTTTGCCAAATGCGTTCTAATGATCTAAAGTCGTGCTGTTGCAACTATTATTATATTACATGTAAACACACAGTCCAGTTCAAAGTAAATGATTGCAGGCCCTTGTGGCAAATGGCTTGTTTGCATATAGGCCTACTGTACCTGATTGGCTATGGCGCACTGTTCTGTATCGACTCCGGACTTGGACAAGGTTTAATTTACTGCAGTGTCTATTAATTGTCCAAACGCACGGTCGCTTTCCCACTCTGTATTGCTATAGTTTTTACAAATGCCTTTGTAAACGTAATTCCCAAACATTCTAAGAATTTATGGAAATGTGAAAATGACCATATCTATGTGCTCGCCTGTCAGAAAATGTAAAGTGTCATTTTTTCTGGGGGTGTATATGAACAGATTTGAATAAGATTTCACGTTGCTAAAATGCTGTGTGTTCCACTTTACCTATGTCCAAGTCATAGAGTGAATGAAAAAAGAGAATATTAAAGTAGCTCTTGCCATTCATCGTTGATGTCGGATAGGCAGCACTTCAACACTTGTTTTCATGGAGGTAGAAAGGAAAACATCTGGCAAAGGCATTACTATCCTAAGATCCTCACTGATGGCAAATGCAGTCACATCCAAGCCCATGCTCTTTTGTCCTCGGAGAGACTCCCTTTGATGGGGAAATAGTGCTTGACTTGACCCACTGCTGCAGTTCCGGTTCGCTCCATGGTACAACGGCCACGGCTATCATTAATAATGCCAATTGCTATGCCCAACAGACTCTCGTCTCACAATTGATATGATCAAGAGCCATGTGCTGTTCTCAGTCGGTCCTAGATTGAAATTTTAACATGCTACACATTTTTAGATGGCGATGGCTGGATGTTTTGCATTTATGCTTCTTTCAAAGAGCCTGCCAGGCTCGCTGAGCTGCTCCCTCTGTTCCAACTGGGGATTTGAGGGAGAGAGAGAGAGAGGACGCTCAGCCCAGCAACAAATGGCAAATGAATCACTTATCACATATCACACTCAAGTTTAAAGTTTTATTGCTACGTTCTCCAGTATAGTGAAATGCCTTTCTTGCAAGCTCTATAAAGTAAAGTAGAACAAAAACACATGAGAAATAGAAGTAAGAAGTAAGGAAGCTACAGTATATACAGGGTTTACAATGTGCAGGGATACTGGAGTGGTGGATATGTGTTTTCTCTCTGGTTTCTACATCCTAAATAACATTCACTTTTTACTACCACTTCAAAGAGAGTCCCATACTGTAGCAGATTGACAGAACTCCCATCTCATACTGTAAGACTCCCTCAATAGTGATGCTAAGTCTGTGGAGTCCAGAGATCTTGTATAGTCCCTTCAGTTATTTAGACATAGAATAGACACATGCTCAGATTTCCCCTTTTTTTATTTTACCAGGATTGGAGTATATGTTGGTTTTCCCCTCTCCCTCCCTCCCTCCCCTCCCCTCCAGTGGTCTTTGTTTGCAGGCTTGGTCTATAAGTAGTGTTACTATATGTCCGGATGAGCAGAAACCTTAGTGGGGATGACAACTCCTCTAAAGATTAACTAAGGTCTTCACTAAAACCTGATTGGGCACTAAAGCCTGTCGGGCTGACAATGTGCCACGGACATGAAGCTGGGTTCATCTACACCAGACTGGCCAAGGGTATGAGGGTGTCCCAGAGATAACCTCATTAATTTATTTCCAGGTTTCTATAGAAGTAGTTGCATCACCTCAGTCCCTGCTTTGTCTGCTTCCTCCATTAAAACAGAAGCCATGGCATAGCCCATTCTATTCTTATGTTCCTAAGTAGAGGTAAGGAACGGTTCAAATATGACTGGGGGAGGGGTGGTCCAAAATAGGGGAGGGTTGTGTGGATTTTTATTGGGCACAGGGGAGGTTAGTGCATTTTCCCCCTGGTTTACATTAGCTGTTTTGCAGGTTTTCCTATATAATTTATTCCATCTTAGCCAACTTTCCCCATCTGCTTGCATGCACGGGGTGTTGGTACATTCCTTATACACTACATTCTTAAAATAGAAAGACTCAAAACACCATTGTGTAGTCAAACCATGAAAATTAGTGCACCTAAGATGATATCCGGTGTTTGGAGGGTGTTTGAATGTAAAGCCAATGTAAGTGCTTTGGTACACTGAATGTGTTTCAAAAAAATAGAGTGGAATTTCTCTGAAACACCCAAAGGGATCATTTAATCTAAATAGGTTTGCAGGGACCCCCCTGGGTGATTCACAAACTCAGACAGGTGAGAGCACACCGAACGCTTAGGTGAAACTCTCCAAAACAATCCCAAAAAAGAATGCGTCAATGAAAATGTTATCACATTGAAGCAGGAAATAGAAAAGTCATTGACTCAATTTTTACATCTTATGGTCCAAGTTTATGCTACATGACAATTTAGCCTGCTCTTCGCTTTTGCCTACAATACCGCATGTTTGTGCATCCCACTTTTATTCATTTATAATTTTTATTTATTTAAAAACAGGGAATCTCATTGAGGCCAATGCCTCTTTTTCAAGGGAGCCCTGCACACAATCTTACAAATTCCCAATATTACATTTCCAATGCAATATTTACAAGCAATGCAGTTAAGAAAAATAACTTACAAAACACAAAAAACAAACAAATTCCTCAGTAAAAAAGTTATCAACCACATTGACATTTTCATACACAGTGTCACGCCCTGGTCGAAGTATTTTGTGTTTATCTTTATGTATTGGGTCAGGCCAGGGTGTGGCATGGGGTTTTTGTATTGTGGTGTGTTTTGTCTTGGGGTTTTGGTGTTGGTATTGGGATTGTAGCTTAGTGGGGTATCTAGCAAAGTCTATGGCTGTCTGGAGTGGTTCTCAATCAGAGGCAGGTGTTTATCGTTGTCTCTGATTGGGAACCATATTTAGGCAGCCATATTCTTTGGTTGTGTTGTGGGTGTTTGTCCTTAGTGTCTTTGTTCCTGTCGCTGTGTTAGTTGACAAGTATAGGCTGTTTCGGTTTTCATTACGTTTATTGTTTTGTAGTGTTTGTGTTTATTTCGTGTTTACGTTGTTTATGAAACATGGATCGCAATCTACGCGCTGCGGTTTGGTCCGACTCTCCTTCACACCTAGAAAACACACAGTGCCTTTGGGAAGTATTCAGACCCCTTTACTTTTACCAAATGTTGTTAGGTTACAGCCTTATTCTAAAATTGATTTTTTTAAAATCCCCTCATCATTCTACACACAATACCCTGTAGCTCAGTTGGTAGAGCATGGCGCTTGTAACGCCAGGGTAGTGGGTTCGATTCCCGGGACCACCCATACGTAGAATGTATGCACACATGACTGTAAGTCGACTTTGGATAAAAGCGTCTGCTAAATGGCATTTATTATTATTATTATTACATATATAATGACAAAGCAAAAATAGGTTTGAGAACGTTTGCTAATTTATTAAAAATAAAAAACAGAAGTATTCTAATTACAACTATTCAGACCCTTTACTCAGTACTTTGTTGAAGCACCTTTGGCAGTGATTACAGCCTCCAGTCTTCTTGGGCGTGAGACTAGAAGCTTGGCACACCTGTATTTGGGTTGTTTGTCCCTTTCTTCTCTGCAGATTCTCTCAAGCGATGTCAGGTTGGATGTCAGGTTGGATGGGGAGCGTTGCTGCACAGCTATTTTCCGGTCTCTCCAGAGATGTTCAATCATGTTCAAGTCCGGGCCACTCAAGGACATTCAGAGACTTGTCCCGAAGCCACTCCATTGTCTTGGCTGTGTCAATGTTTTTTTATTTCATTTATTTATTTATTACACCTTTATTTAACCAGGTAGGCAAGTTGAGAACACCTTTATTTAACCAGGTAGGCAAGTTGAGAACACCTTTATTTAACCAGGTAGGCAAGTTGAGAACACCTTTATTTAACCAGGTAGGCAAGTTGAGAACACCTTTTATTTAACCAGGTAGGCTAGTTGAGAACACCTTTTATTTAACCAGGTAGGCAAGTTGAGAACAAGTTCTCATTTACAATTGCGACCTGGCCAAGATAAAGCAAAGCAGTTCGATACATACAATGACACAGAGTTACACATGGAGTAAAACAAACACACAGTCAATAATACAGTATAAACAAGTCTATATACGATGTGAGCAAATGAGGTGAGATAAGGGAGGTAAAGAGCAAGAGCGCAAGAGCGACATTTGATGTATACAGAGAAGAGAATGTCCTGGTAGAAGGTAGAACCTTCTCCCCAGTCTGAAGTCCTGAGTGCTCTGGAGCAGGTTTTCATCAAGGACCTCTCTGCTCCGTTCAGCTTTGTCTCGATCCTGACTAGTCTCCCAGCCCCTGCTGCTGAAAAACATCCCCACGGCATGATGCTGCCACCACCATGCTTCATCGTAGGAATGGTGCCAGGTTTCCTCCAGACGTGATGCTTGGCATTCAGGCCAAAGAGTTGGATCTTGGTTTCATCAGACCAGAGAATCTTGTTTCTCGTGGTCTGAGAGTCTTTAGGTGACTTTTGGCAAACTCCCAGCGGGCTGTGATGTGCCTTTTTACTAAGGAGTAGCTTCCGTCTGACCACTAACATAAAGGCTTGATTGGTGGAGTACTGCAGAGATTGTTGTCTTTCTGGAAGGTTCTCAAGAGTGTGCAAAACTGTCATCAAGGCAAAGGGTGGCTACTTTGAAGAATCTCAAATATATTTTGATTTGAACACTTTTTCAGCTATGATTCCATATGTGTTATTTCATAGTTTTGATGTCTTTACTATTATTCTACATTGTAGAAAATAGTAAAAATAAAGAAAAACCCTTGAATGAGTAGGTGTGTCCAAACTTTTGACTGGTACTGTACGTGCATACTACATTACCCACCGGCTGGCCAATCCGAACCAAAGCCAATCAAGACAAGGATCACAGACTAAATGGCAACTGAACTGTCAATCATGTCATCTCAACTGTACTGTGATTCAATCGATCTGAACAACCTTCCATGCCATGTACCATAATCTAAGTATAAAGACTGAGATCAAATATATTAGCATAATGTATGACTGATCGATCACATTGAGCCCTCCCTCATGAAAACGTACTAGTGAACTACTACTCATCAGTACTACACAAGATACACACACAACCTACTGGTTTTACTACTTGATTGCTATTGAGATGTTTAGTAAAAAAGTAGTAGTGATTTATGTCGTAATTTAAGTAGTAATGAGTGGTAAATTGGGACATTTCTGTGAACACTACACATTTCCAATTTGAATCACTACATAATTCTTCCTGAATGACTACTGTGTAACTACTGAGCTTTTTGGGTCTATGTAAAATCTACAAATTCCTACAGTACATGTTCACTATTTAATTACTACACAAACATTACTGCTGTATGCCTACTCAATCTCTACCGAATTAATACTGCAACCTCTGCATGTAGTGTTGTCACTACTGAATTGTTCTGAACCCTTTTTCATTTCCTACATAAACCATTTTGAATTACTATTGAAAACTGACACATGTACTTTTGTTTGACTTTTCAAAATCACTATTGTCATCATATTTTCAGTACTATTACTACTAGACTAGTGCACATGTTATTTATTCAAGTTTCTGACTGTACATATATCAAACAATTAATACATCTCAATTCAACTTTTACTTCAGTACCTAAAGATCCTCTTCTTTGTTGCAGCCACATTTCTCCACCGCATAACCTTTACCTTTTAGAAAGTCAAGCACAAGAGACAACCAATTATAAGCCATTATCAATCAGAGGTTGCCTGAAGTCATCACAGAAAAAAAAACATTTGATAAACAATTTTGATCTTACCAACAATGGCCTCCAGTCATCTTTTGTCAAGGGCCTCCTTGGCAACCACGTCAAAATAGGTATGTAGAATGGGTAAGTATACTAATATGAACATACTGTACAATTGGATGCAAACACACATGCATATTACCTACTGCAGCATGACGAAAACAAAGGCTACATAGTTACATTTCAATGGGGCTAACAAACAGCTAGGCTAAACACAATACATCTCTATGACAACGGCGAAGACCATTTTGGCAAGCAATCTGTTTGATGTTGTAAAAAGTTATATAAGCGGATAAACAATGACATTAAAGTATTCATAAAACATTAAGAAAAGTTAAACGTACAGATGGTGCTATCATAAGGGCTATGAAAGACAGGATGATGAAGGATGTAAAATGCCTTCATTCGGGATAGTCAAACAGTAGCTTGCTAACAACAATCAACGACTTCCTGTTTTGTCTTCTGCGGTCACGAGCACAGGAAGTGCAGCCACTGGATGCAATATAAAGAACGTCCACTAGATGGGAGTAAAGCGTCTGGCTGAGGTTTTGCAGTTTGTTCGCTAACATTAGCAGTCATTACATTCATTTTTTATTCTATGAATGTTAAATCGTAGGCCATATCTCAAGTTAATTTTGAACTGTCTTACTTCATCAATATAAAATGTGAAAGATGTGTTAATGTCTTGTTGTCGTTAGATAATTTGCAAAGAAAAGATAAAGCATTTCAAGTAGGTTTGTACTCATGAATTATTATCTTGGACAAAACTTTATTTTCTTATGTCCTTTGATCGAGAATAAAGGCGTCCGCATACACAGGTTCGGTTTGCTCCGCTAGGCGACGTGAACGTCTGCGCTCGCATACTCCCTTAAAATACCTTTGCTTGAAATGACAAGAAAGCAATATTACTGTTTGTCCCTCTTGAGACGCCGTAAACCAGTACAAGTTCTCCAAATAGTCAGAATGAATCTATGATAATTCAAGATGTATGGCATTACCGTTTTCGTTGAGCTGGTCTTAATTGAGCAATTTTACATCTAAGATTTTTGGTGCAGTATTTCTGAAGTGAAAAAATGTGTATGAAAACTAGCCATCTGTCATAGAATGACAACAAACACTTCATTAAAGAATCCTTATTGTTGACCAATCATTAAAGAATGGGCGTAGACTTCGGAACTTCATCAAGACTCAAATTGTTATTTTTATTTTGCTGGAACAGCTGAAAAAAAAGCCTGCCGAATGCTATCGAACACCAAAATGAACAAAACAGCACAAAATGTCATCATAATTTACGTGAAAACTGTTTTGACAGGGAAGCAGTAAATTGAATGTACATTTGACCTTTTGGAATAATCCATGTTTGTCAACACACCATATAAGAGCAGGGGTTATAGGCCTACAATACGAGGGACTCTCATTTACAATATTTGGAAACTCCTAAATAAGGGATGTAACTCCGCACTTAGACAGGATTGGAAACGCCATAATAGTGTTTAGGTGCTTTAAAGAGAGGAAGCATCATCAAAAGAGAAGGGATCGAATTTTGCCCAACACAGAACTCGAAACACCATAATACTGTTATTATTTCACCTTTATTTAACCAGCTAGGCTAGTAGAGATACTGGGGTGCAAAGGAGCAACATAAATCAAATAAATAACAGTATGGGGGATGAGGTAGTTGGATGGGCTATTTACAGATGGGATGGGCTATGTACAGGTGCAGTGATCTGTGAGCTGCTCTGACAGCTGGTGCTTAAAGTTAGTGAGGGAGATATGAGTCTCCAGCTTCAGTCATTTAGAACTGGACGGAAAGGCGGCCAAAGGAAGAATTGGCTTTGGGTGACCAGTGGGATATACCTGCTGGAGCGCATGCTACGGGTGGGTGGTGCTATGGTGACCAGTGAGCTGAGATAAGGCAGGGCTTTACCTAGCAAAGACTTACAGATGACCTGGGGCTCTACAGTCTAACCAGACACCTAGGTATTTGTAGTTGTACATATATTCTAGGTCCGAACCATCCAGAGTAGTTATGCTGGATGGGCGGGCAGGTGTGGGCAGCGATCGGTTGAAGAGCATGCATTTAGTTTTACTTGCATTTAAGAGCAGTTGGATGCCACGGAGGGAGAGTTGTATGTCATTGAAGCTCGTCTGGAGGTTAGTCATCTTGGGATAGGCCGGACGGTGTGCTGTCTTGATGGGAGGTACTGGTGGCCCACTTTAGCTAAGGATGTGAGGAAGAAACTAAAATGGATTCTGATTATATAAAGCGATCGATAACAATGCTTCATCCGTGACGCTTTATGCTAGAATCGAAATGCACCAGAAAGACATCTCTCATGCAAATGGATCTTTGGGTCGTCTCTATGACACTCAGAGAAGTAAAAACATATATACTTTGCTTGGGAAGTAATCTAATAGGCCTACAATGTGTAACTCTGCAATCAATTGAGCTATTCCACTTTCTGTAAAAGAGATGTTTAAAACCAGGCCACTTTTAGGAACGCACTCATAATATCAGTACAAAATATCAAATTCCCAGTTCATGTTACAAAACCAACTTTAGGTTTTCAAAATGTGTTATTTTTAACTCAAAATTCCATGACGCACAGTAAGGCCTCGTTGGCAGAATAGATGGATGCAGTTCAATGCATAATTCATATTATTTCACAAATACATTTCTTAGTAGTCAAAAAATATTGCTTTCAGATTGTATATCACAGTTGGCCTGGTACATCGTTTGCTGCCTCCACCCATTCAGAATGCTCTGTTTTAGTTTCAATTACTCAACATTTTGGATCATAAACAGCTGAATATAACTAAGGCTAGAAATGTGAATACAATCAAACTAGCAAGGGCAATGATCAGAAGTCAGTCATAATGTGGCTAATCGGCTAGCGTATCTTTATGTAAGTATTAATTTAGCAAGATAAAAACACAGAGCCTAAAGTTAGCTAGCCGCTGGGAGGGTGACATGTCATTCGAGGAGTGGGTGACGGATCTACTTTTCCCCCTCAAATCGTTTTTCGGTGGCTACAGCTAGACATCCAGGTGTCCTTTGGTTAGCTAGCTAGAAATGTGAATTAGCTTTGCCAGATAGCTAGCTCAGCAGAACTTGAACGACTGTTATCCAGTTTTCATCTTTTGCATTCGTAAATTCAGTCTGGCTATCTACTCCGATTTCAGAGCGCTCTCGTCTGTGTGTGCCAGAGCGCGCAATAAATGGTGCATGTAGGAATGAGCAACACCCGCTGAATATGACCAGTGTCAGTAAATGTTGGCTAAAAAGTATCTAATTAAATTGTTGCCAGCAACACAGTCACTAATGCTCTAGATAAACAGTCTAACCAGCTCTGCTTGGGCGAGTGAAATGGCCAGAGTGAGGTGTTCTCTCATTTGTGTTCGGAAGTAGTTTGTGCGCTGAACTGCAGTTGTGAGGAGCGCTCAGATCAACCCTACTCCTCAACCAGAGCGTCCAGTAATCAATGGTGCAGTGTGCGCTCTGAATTTATGATTAGACAATCTGACAACGACGCTCTGAATGTACAAACACGCGCTGACACACTAGAGGCAATTTAGGACCGCACCCTTTGTGGTCAATCAAATGTATTTTGGCATCGATCAAATGGGTGGATAGGATAGGCAGGCATGTTCCCATTCCGTTGTCAAAACGTGGGTAGGGACCAGCATGCATTGGGCAGGCAAGCTGCAGATCGAGCCGGCTACTATTCCCCATCTTTATCAGTGCAATTTTGGACGACCAACTAGTTGACAAAGTTAGAGAGGGTTTATCTAATGTTCCCTCATTAGATTTGAGCTAATCTCGCTCTGGTTAGCATTAGTTGTTGATCGTGTTGTTGTTGATGTGCATAACTGAAGGAGAGAAAACCTACCTTTTCATGTTTTTTTTTTTTTGATCAATAGGACCATGAAGATCCCAAATGTAAGAGGACTCCCGTGATAACTGTGTAGAAATCCATTAATGTGTATTTTGTGGTAGTACAGTTCAAATGAATGATGGCAGGATCATGTGGCAAATGGCTTATTTGCATATAGGCCTACTGTAGCTCTGCTCTGGCACCCAGGTCAGAGTAGACTCTGGTCCTGGACAAGACAATGGTTTTATTAACCGCAGTGTCTATTAATTGTCCAAACGCACAGGCTTTTCCCCGCTCTACATTGCTATGTAATTTTCACAAATACCTTACTTTACATCATTCTATGAGTTCATGAACGTGATATATGACCATATAATATGTACTTGAAAATGACCATATCTAAGTGCTGGCTTCGCAGAAAATGTACAAATAAATACAAATAAGTGTAATATTATTCCTATGGGTGTATATGAACTGATTTGAATAAGATTACATGCTGCTAAAATGCTGTCAGTTCCACTTAAAAATGTCCTGCATCGGGACTCTGGGGTGGAAGGGTACATTTAGAAAGTATGCTAATGATTAGAATCATATGATGTCTTAGGTTGAATTATTTGCAAATGGTGACAGTTTCGTTGCAAACAAGACACTGGGTTGGCATCAGAAAAATGTGGCAAGATGAACGCATAGGCCTATCTCTCTCTGTCTGTTCTCCCCTGAAACGTATGTTTTCATTATCCACCTTTCTTTTGGGACTTTTTGAGAGCGACATTTTTCATTGCAAGGAAGCTGATTGTTTTGAGTTAATAAAATGTAGGGTACGCTATCTGTTTTTCCCTAATCAACGCACAGAGAAATAGACTTAGGCTACAAAACTAATTTACGAGAGACATCATGTTATTGTCATTGATTTGATGTTGTACTACCAGATGTGTTAAAAATAATGTTCAAAATAGTGTAGATCTATGATTTAGGCAGTTATTATATTAGCAAGCCTATGTTCTGGCCACCCAATTATTAGCTTAGAAAAAGTATAATAATGTAATGTAGCCTTGTCACAATGTAATATCACAACTTCCACTTCACTTCAATATATACTAGTATTAAAGGTTGGCTTATCGCCTTTGTGAGAGCATAGCGTTGAAATTGCATTTTTTTTGTTACATTTAGGCTCTAACATTGATCACCAATTACATAAATGGATGGGGCATTAATCAGATCTGTGATGTCACAAGTCAGTATTGGTGAAATCGAACACTAGCTGCTACTTGGGATGAATACGGACGGCTCCTCATGTATCAGTGCAAGTCAAGGCAAATGCAGAAACGACAGCCTGGAGGTTAATAAGAAGCTCTCTACTCTCTCTGTTAGTTGGAGACCACTCAATAGAAAACATCAGAATCGGAAAGCTCTTATGCGCACTGTAAATACCACATTTAAATATTGTCATTATTTGGCGCACTGCTCTGCTCTTCATACATCGATTAACATTTACAGTCACTACCAGCGTGCGCACCTCTTTGGTAGGTGGAGAGGAAATAATAATCACTCCGCGAACCCCAAAGCAAAGGAGTTGGGAGAAATTCTGAGTGAGTGGGAAAGCCGTGCTTGCTCGTTGGACTACATACAATGAAGAAATTCTAAGGTGGCAGTCTTTGTTCATTTACGCTTCCTTTGGCTGTATGTAACCAAGGACTATCTCATGAACCGGTGTCCTCTTGCGTGAAATTCTGTTTTCACTTGGAACTCTGCTTCCTGGACAAATGCATACAAATGCATTTAGGAGCCCAACGGACAAGGAGTGGACACGTTTCTCCCACAGCAATAACGTGAGTAAGAAATGAGCCTCACGGAAAAATGCATAGCCTAATGTAAAACTATTCGATTGTAAAATGCAAATAGAAATATAAGTAATGCAACATAAATGGATATGTAGTATGAAAAGTGCAAGTTAACCAATTATCCTTGACCAAACGGAGGTTACACTTGCCTGTTCTGACAGGTCTGTGAGAGGAATCAGCTGAGTTTATTTAGCTTGTTGGCATTTTTCCATAAACTGTAGAGAGTGCGCTGACCAGCACCAGCCTATAATAGCAAGTAGGCTTATGTGAAGCAGGATTGTCCACACAAAAGTGAAACAATCGTTTCGGCTCAATTGGTTGTTAAATCGAATCGTAGGCTACATTAATTAATTGGGTGATAAATTCAGCGTTTATCTTGTTGCGAACTAGCATTCAGCCAGCAGTCGTGGCTTTGACCTCTCCAACAGTCATGTTGCATGCATAATTGATCTACTAGGTAATCCTGTAAACCCGGTTCTGGCTGCAACCCAGGTCTTTTGTCACATAGGCTACAAGTAGTTTATTAACAGTTTTGTAAAATGTGGAGACCAAGTTGCCTTGCGCAACAATGATGGTGCAGCCGGTCTTAACAAAACGTTTGACCTCCTTGGTATTGGCTAAACAAACATAAGGACATAATGCTTTATTATGTTCATATAGACATGCTGTTTTTGTAGTGCTGTATCATTTGACTGGGACTGTGGAGTGGTGTAGAAATTCACATGCTCTTGGAAGACCACAGAGCATGCAGGACAGAGGAAGTAACGTTGGCTAGACGCCTGTTGCCAATGAGTCTTTTTTAAATTAAAATGGAACGCTAAAGCCAGATAGTAAAGCCAGATACACTCATTGTTTGTAAATGTGTTTTGTATGTATATTGTTAATTTGCCTTTGCAAAAGTATGTATGGTTCTTATTCTCCCTGAGACAAGTAAAGTGTAATTTATAGTAAGGTTATTATAGTTTTGTTTTATACTATTTTTTTATTTCTCTTTGTTGTTCGATTTTTTATTTTGAATTCAGTTAGGTTTTTGTTAGTTTTCAGACCTGATTTGCTAGTTTCTATTTCGTTTTTGGTAGACACCCGATATTTTCCTTGCCCCCCCAAAAAATACGGCACGCACGCACACGCACACGCACACACAGTCTTGTACAGCTAACCTTGTAAGGACACACAATTCAGTCCTATTCAAAATACACATTTTTTCCTAACCCCTAAACCTAACTCGTACTCTTACCCTAACCTTAACCCTAAACCTAACCCATACTCTTTCCCTAACCTTAACCTAAACCATACTTTTTCCCTAACCTTAACCCTAAACCGCACTCTTACCCTAACCCTAACCTTAACCCAGAAACCTTAACCCTAAATCTAGCTCCTAACCCTTAACGTAATCCTAATTCTAACCTTAACCCTAAACCCCCTAGAAACAGCATTTGACCTCGTGGGGACTAACAAAATGTCCCCAATAAGTCACATTTTTGTTTGTTTACTATTCTTGTGGTGACTTCTGGTCCCCACAATAATAGTAAAACATGTCACACACACACACACACACACACACACACACACACACACACACACACACACACACACACACACACACACACACACACACACACACACACACACACACACACACGTCTAAGGCACTGCATCTCAGTGCAAGAGGCATCACTACAGTCCCTGGTTCGAATCCAGGCAGTATCACATCCGGCGGTGATTGGTTGTCCCATGGGGCGGCGCACAATTGGCCGGGGTAGGCAGTCATCTTTACTGACTTGCCTAGTTAAATAAAGGTCACACACACACACACACACACACACACACACACACACACACACACACACACACACACACACACACACACACACACACACACACACACACACACACACACACACACACACACACACACACACACACACACTGACCAAAAAGTTATTTAGTTGGAATGTAGTTATGTCCCCATATTTAAAACCTATTTCTTTAACTTACTTGCTGTGCTGTTTCATTGTTCATTGTTAATTTGTTCAGTCTCAACCAGGATTTCATCTTACATTCAGCAGTGAGGTTTCAGCTCGGTCTGTCCGTGGCCTCTCTTCCTCGTTGCACACTGTCCCTGTGTCCATTTCCATCTTGTCCAGCTGTGTCTGTTACATTTCACCTAAACCCTGTTTCTTGTCTGCATTGAAGTGGCGGTCCTTGTACCTAGCATCGAGCATTGTGGGGACACAATAAAGACACAATAAAGAGGCTCAGAGAGAATACCACCGAATCGCAGTTTTGTTGAGCAGGCGTTTCAATGCCATGACAGAGGGTATCACGTCAGCTGCAGACGCAGTTGATGAGCTTATTTCTCAAGTCAGTTGTTTGAATGGCGCCCAGGAGTATGTTCATGTTTCAAACATGTGCTCAAATACCATTGAAATGGCAGCAGCGGTATGAGAACCAGCACATTCTTGAGCATGCAATACAGCCTTCCTCAGTACGACATCCTCGTCGACCCACTGTGCTGTCAGACTCCACATGTTCATGGGGCTGACATCGCTGCTCCTAATGTCAGTCGTGACGTCCATATCAAGTAGCGTAATGAATTCCATTATCTTGGCGTTATTGGATTTCGCTTTTGAGTTGTCTCGCTGAAATGTTCTTACTCTTTCAAATGACTGCTCAACTTTAACTTGTTTAGTTGATGGAAGTGTGCGCTTATTATTTTTCGGCTTTTGTTCTGTGTAGCGCTGTATTTTTCATGGCATCATTACATTATCTACTTATGTTATACTTTTGTCACTAGGGGGCAGTATTTTCATTTTTGGAAAAATAACGTTTCCGTAGTAAACGGGATATTTTGTCAGGACCAGATGCTAGAATATGCATATAATTGACAGCTTAGGATAGAAAACACTCTAAAGTTTCCAAAACTGTAAAAATATTGTCTGAGTATAACAGAACTGATATTGCAAGCGAAAGCCTGAGAAAAATCCAATCCGGAAGTGCCTCATGTTTTGAAAGTGCTGCGTTCCAATGCGTCCCTATTGAGCAGTGAATGGGCTATCAACCAGATTACTTTTTCTCCATATTCCCCAAGGTGTCTACGGCATTGTGACATAGTTTTACCCATTTGATTTGTACCTTGTCAGCTCAGGGATTCAATCTTGCAACCTTACAGTTAACTAGTCCAACGCTCTAACCACCTGCCTCATGAGGATTCTGTGAACTAGCATTAAACTTATCTTATAAAAAACAATAAATTAATAACCTCTTAGAGCAAGTTGAGACGCTAGCGTCTCACTTAGCCAACAGGAAATGCAAATGCGCAACGACAAATGCTAATAGTACTCGCTAAAACTCAAACTTTCATTAAAACACACATGCAGGGTACTCAATTAAAGCTACACTCGTTGTGAATCTAGCCAAAATGTCAGATTTTTAAAATGCTTTTCGGCGAAAGCATGAGAAGTTATTATCTGATAGCATGCAACCCCCCGAAATACCTGAAGGGGACGTAAACAAAAGAATTAGCGTAGCCGGCGCTACACAAAACTCAGAAATAAAATATGAAACATTCATTACCTTTGACGAGCTTCTTTGTTGGCACTCCTATATGTCCCATAAACATCACAATTGGGTCTTTTGTCCGATTAAATCCGTCCATGTATACCCAAAATGTCCATTTATGAAGCCCGTCTGATCCAGGAAAAAACTGCTTTCCAAAACGGTACGTCATTTTTTTTAATTAAAAAAGTTGACTATAAACTTTGACAAAACACTTCAAACTACTTTTGCAATCCAACTTCAGGTATTAGTAAACGTTAATAATCGATCAAATTGATCACGGGGCGATCTGTATTCAATAGCAGCAGGTCTTGAAATCATGGTCGATATTATCTCTTTCATAACTTCCTCCGGTGTACTCGATGACAGGAAGTGCCTATCCTTCATTTCACCAAGGATTAACTTCAACCCAATTGCCAAGACTGGCGACATCGTGTGGAAGCTGTAGGAATTGTAAACTGGGCGCTATCTATTTCCCTTGCCATAGATAATACACCATAGACAATACGGAGAACTGGCGGAGGGATATATCTTTTTTTTGGTGAACAGTTTTCCTTGGGGTTTTGCCTGCTACACATGTTCTGTTATAGTCACAGACATGAATTAACCAGTTTTAGAAACTTCAGAGTGTTTTCTATCCACACATACTAATCATATGCATATACTATATTCCTGGCATGAGTAGCAGGACGTTGAAATTTTGCGCGATTTTTAACAAAAC
The DNA here is from genome assembly GCF_021184085.1 of Oncorhynchus gorbuscha. Taxonomy (NCBI): domain Eukaryota; kingdom Metazoa; phylum Chordata; class Actinopteri; order Salmoniformes; family Salmonidae; genus Oncorhynchus; species Oncorhynchus gorbuscha. The sequence continues at coordinate 48,160,103 of NC_060178.1, forward strand.
GTTGAAAAATTCACCTGATCTTTAAGAGATTTTAATCAATCATAATCACTAGTTATAACTACACATGGTTGATAACATTACTAGTTTATCTAGCGTGTCCTGCGTTGCATATATTCGATGTGGTGCGCATTCGCGAAAAAGGACTGTCGCTCCTCCAACGTGTACCTAACCATAAACATCAATGCCTTTCTTAAAATCAATACACAGAAGTATATATTTTTAAACCTGAATATTTAGCTAAAAGAAATCCAGGATAGCAGGCAATATTAACCAGGTGAAATTGTGTCACTTCTCTTGCACTCATTGCACGCAGAGTCAGGGTATATGCAGCAGTTTGGGCCACCTGGCTCATTGCGAACTAATTTGCCAGAATTTTACGTAATAATGACATAACATTGAAGGTTGTGCAATGTAACAGGAATATATAGACTGATGGATGCCACCCATTAGATAAAATGCGGAACGGTTCCGTATTTCACTGAAAGAATAAATGTTTTGTTTTCAAGATGATAGTTTTCGGATTCAACCATATTAATGACCTAAGGCTCATATTTCTGTGTGTTTTTATGATATAATTAAGTCTATGATTTGATAGAGCAGTCTGACTGAGCGGTGGTAGGCACCAGCAGGCTCGTAAGCATTCATTCAAACAGCACTTTCGTGCGTTTTGCCAGCAGCTCTTCGCAATGCTTCAAGCATTGTGCTGTTTATGACTTCAAGCCTATCAACTCCAGAGATTAGGCTGGTATAACTTATGTGAAATGGCTAGCTAGTTAGCGGGGTGCGCGCTAATAGCGTTTCAAACGTCACTCGCTCTGAGACTTGGAGTAGTTATTCCCCTTGCTCTGCATGGGTAACGCTGCTTCGAGGGTGGCTGTTGTCGTTGTGTTCCTGGTTCGAGCCCAGGTAGAAGCGAGGAGAGGGACGGAAGCTATACTGTTACACTGGCAATACTCTAGTGCCTATAAGAACATCCAATAGTCAAAAGGTATATGAAATACAAATCGTATAGAGAGAAATAGTCCTATAATTCCTATAATAATTACAACCTAAAACTTCTTACCTGGGAATATTGAAGACTCATGTTAAAAGGATCCACCAGCTTTCATATGTTCTCATGTTCTGAGCAAGGAACTGAAACGTTAGCTTTCTTACATGGCACATATTGCACTGTGTTTTTGCATTATTTAAACCAAATTGAACATGTTTCATTATTTTTTTTAGGTTAAATTGATTTTATTGATGTATTATATTAAGTTAAAATAAGTGTTCATTCAGTATTCTTGTAATTGTCATTATTACAAATGAATATATATATATATATATATATATATATATATATATATATATATATATATATATATATATATATATATATAAATTGTAGAAATAAAATCGGCCAATTAATCGGTATCGGCTTTTTTTTTGGTCCTCCAATAATCGGTCGACCTCTAGTAGGGATGGTATTGTCCAGGTGATGAGCGGTGCCAGGTTTCCTCCAGACGTGACGCTTGGCATTCAGGTCAAAGAGTTCAGTCTTGGTTTCATCAGACCAGAGAATCTTGTTTCTCATGGTTAGAGTCCTTTAGGTGCATATTGGCAAACTCCAAGCGGGCTGCCGTGTGCCTTTTATTGAGGAGTGGCTTCCTTCTGTCCACTCTACCATAAAGGCCTGATTGGTGAGTGCTCCAAAGATGGTTGGCCTTCTGGAAGGTTCTCACATCTCCACAGAGGAACTCTGGATCTCTGTCAGTGTGACCATTGGGTTCTTGGTCACCTCCCCGACCAAGGCCTTTCTCCCCTGATTGCTCAGTTTGGCCAGGTGGCCAGCTCTAGGAAGAGTCTTGGTGGTTCCACATTTTTTCCATTTAATAATGATAGAGGCCACTATGTTCTTGGGGACTTTCAATGTTGCAACAATTTTTCTGTACCCTTCCCCAGATCTGTGCCTCGACACAATCCTGTCTCTGAGCTTTTGGTCTGGAGTGCATTAATTAATATCTGAGCAGTACCAACATATACTGATTTTCTCCCAAGAACATATCCACACACTCAAAAATAAAAGTATGGTTACAGTACAATGTTGTGCCCTGTACACATTAGGTACCTTCAGAGGTACACAGGAATTCACATGGTACTGGTCAGTGCCTTTTAGGGTACATGTTCAGACAATCTATTTTATACCATGGCATTGTTGAAGACTTTCTGATTGACTCGTAGGGCATTCTAAAGCATTCATTATTTCCTTATAACGCATGGTGTATGTGTACGGTAGAATTCAATGGCTATAGTTCATCCTTACATGTTCTATGTTTGTGCTGCTTTTGAAAGCAAAAGTCTAATGGAAACATTATTGAATTTGATTTTCATAATGGCAAGCTGGTACGGATGGTTTGATAACCTAGTACTTCTGTTTGGTTACCACAGCAAATACTGTAGCTATCTAGTAAACTTGCTAGCTACTTCCGTAGCAGCTAAACACATTCTATCAGCAAATGAACTCTGTGGAAAGTCATTTCCACTCCGCTAGTGCGTTGTAAAACACACCTTCCACGTCGTTCACCTATAATCCATAGAATGCATAGTTGATTATCCCTTAAAATAGTGGGACATTTCTCTACACAATATTTTCGATGTACAGTCAGGTTACAATCATTACTGCACTTTGAAATGTAGGTGGTGGCAATGTCCTGGGTTGGGCTCATTAGGATATTTGGGGACATGGTGTAAAATATGTTGCATTTGTGCCAGCCGTCAGTGGAAATGTTAATAATAATAATAATAATAATAATATGTTGTATGAGTTTACGTGGTTCATGAAGGTTGAGCACCTCTTTTGGCAATCAGTGTAAGAACTTGTGACAATCAAGAGCTGCACTCTTAAGATGTTACTGTGTATTTTTCATGAGCTTAATATTCAATAACTTGCAGTCAGCTAGCTGCAACTCAGTTATTGTAAATGTCACAATAACGTACTGTAGCTCATCTGTCACACTCACTGACCTGATGTTGTTGAAGGGAAGTGAGTATTACAAGGATATTCTGTCGCAACTAGCTGTAAATTAAATATTATGTCTCTTTGGTATCACATGTGCTTATGTCAGCCTTTAACAAGGCCGGAGAACTGACAGTGTACAAGTGTATGCTGAGTTTAGATGAGGGACACAAAAACCATCATACTAGTCGGCATAGCGGGACAAGAAAGCAAGAAAGATGGTGACGCCAACAACAACCCAGCACTATGGTATGCATTGCTATGGTGATTTCAGTAAACAAACGGTGCAACTCAACATCCAGTAGAAAACAACACTACGGCAGATAGTTTAAATATTTGAACTCTGTCAGCAAGTTCCGTCTACTGGGGTGATGACATTCACCGTTTTGCACTCATTGAAAACAATGACATTCGGTTTACCGTCTACCTCATACCATGTAAACACAGCATTAGCGTTAATGAACAGAATACAACAGAGCATATTTGCTGGGATGACATTCCCCCTCGTTGGAGACCAAAAAAAAGAGCTTGCTGAAAGCCACGCCTCCAATATTCTGATAGGCTGCCGTGGCTACAGTATGCTGCCAATCAACAAGTAATGTTTGTCAACAGAAGAGTCAGCGAAGCCATAGTACGTTACTAGCATGTATTGCTAGTCGCAGCCAGCTGCCTGTAAGTTGTGTGAATTTTACAATAACTTATAGTTAAGAAAATAAAAAAAATAATTCACTTCTCACAGTGCAACCAATTAATGACACATGCTCTAACAATGTTGACACAACAGACGGCATCAAGAGGTGCTCAACTTGCATCGTCATAACCATCAAACACGTAAACTGCTACAACACTTTCACTTACACATATATTTGACCATGGCCCTCAAGTATGCTAATGAGGCCCACCAGTACATTGCCCCCACCTGTGACCATCCCTTATATTGTACCCCAGGGGAAAACACTGTATCCTAGCCATACACTTAGTTTTTTTAGAGTGTGTTAAAACGTGTTCCAAGCAAACCTGGTGGCGCTGCAGAAACACTGATGCACTCAACCAAGAGGCTGCAAATCCAAATCCCTGAAACATTTGTGTATACTCTATGTCAAGTGTCCTTGAGCACTGCTAGTTTTACATTGACGTAATGTTGGTGGTGATAATTGGACAATTATTTTTCTTGATTCTGGGCAGCTTTTAGCAAAATGCACGAATGTATTCCTGTCAATAAGTCTGAATCCATATTATAATGTCTGCTTCCAACTCACACTGTCAATCAAACACGTAGATACCCTGAACGCGGCTCACTTTCCAGCCCACTTTCCAGCTCACTCTCTCAAACACCTAGATCCCCTGAACGCAGCTCACTCTCCAGATCCCAATCACCTGAATTGGAATCACCTGTTCACACACCTGTATGTCATTACACTATTTAGTTCAGTTCTTTGCACCCCATCACTGTGAGGTATTGTTTGTTTTGTTGTGACACGTCTTTCAGACCTCTGTTTTTCCTGTAATTTACTCCTCCCCGTGTGTGATAGTTTTTACCTGCCTCACTAACTACGCCTTTTGCCTATTCCCTGCCTGTACTCGGATATCCTGCTATCAACCCATTGCCTGATCTCCCGGACGACGTTACTAGCCTTTTCCCTGACACTACTTTTCCCTTGTTGGTGTATGACCTTCTGCCTGCCCCCTGTCAGCTACCGTCTGCCTGCCCCCTGTCAGCTACCGTCTGCCTGCCCCCTGTCAGCTACCGTCTGCCTGCCCCCTGTCAGCTACCGTCTGCCTGCCCCCTGTCAGCTACCGTCTGCCTGCCCCCTGTCAGCTACCGTCTGCCTGCCCCCTGTCAGCTACCGTCTGCCTGCCCCCTGCCAGCTACCTTCTGCCTGCCCCCTGCCAGCTACCTTCTGCCTGCCCCCTGCCAGCTACCTTCTGTCTGCCCCCTGCCAGCTACCTTCTGTCTGCCCCCTGTCAGCTACCTTCTGTCTGCCCCCTGTCAGCTACCTTCTGCCTGCCCCCTGTCAGCTACCGTCTGCCTGCCCCCTGCCAGCTACCGTCTGCCTGCCCCCTGCCAGCTACCGTCTGCCTGCCCCCTGCCAGCTACCTTCTGCCTGCCCCTGTCAGCTACCTTCTGCCTGCCCCCTGTCAGCTACCTTCTGCCTGCCCCCTGTCAGCTACCTTCTGCCTGCCCCCTGTCAGCTACCTTCTGCCTGCCCCCTGCCAGCTACCTTCTGCCTGCCTCCTGTCAGCTACCTTCTGCCTGCCCCCTGCCAGCTACCTTCTGCCTGCCCCCTGCCAGCTACCGTCTGCCTGCCCCCTGTCAGCTACCGTCTGCCTGCCCCCTGCCAGCTACCTTCTGCCTGCCTCCTACCAGCTACCTTCTGCCTGCCCCCTGCCAGCTACCTTCTGCCTGCCCCCTGCCAGCTACCTTCTGCCTGCCCCCTGCCAGCTACCTTCTGCCTGCCCCCTGTCAGCTACCTTCTGCCTGCCCCCTGTCAGCTACCTTCTGCCTGCCCCCTGCCAGCTACCGTCTGCCTGCCCCCTGCCAGCTACCGTCTGCCTGCCCCCTGCCAGCTACCTTCTGCCTGCCCCCTGCCAGCTACCTTCTGCCTGCCCCCTGCCAGCTACCTTCTGCCTGCCCCCTGCCAGCTACCTTCTGCCTGCCCCCTGCCAGCTACCTTCTGTCTGCCCCCTGTCAGCTACCTTCTGCCTGCCCCCTGTCAGCTACCTTCTGCCTGCCCCCTGCCAGCTACCGTCTGCCTGCCCCCTGCCAGCTACCGTCTGCCTGCCCCCTGCCAGCTACCTTCTGCCTGCCCCCTGCCAGCTACCTTCTGCCTGCCCCCTGCCAGCTACCTTCTGCCTGCCCCCTGTCAGCTACCTTCTGCCTGCCCCCTGTCAGCTACCTTCTGCCTGCCCCCTGTCAGCTACCTTCTGCCTGCCCCCTGTCAGCTACCGTCTGCCTGCCCCCTGCCAGCTACCGTCTGCCTGCCCCCTGCCAGCTACCGTCTGCCTGCCCCCTGCCAGCTACCTTCTGCCTGCCCCCTGCCAGCTACCTTCTGCCTGCCCCCTGCCAGCTACCTTCTGCCTGCCCCTGTCAGCTGCCTGCCCCTGTCAGCTACCTTCTGCCTGCCCCCTGCCAGCTACCTTCTGCCTGCCCCCTGCCAGCTACCTTCTGCCTGCCCCCTGCCAGCTACCTTCTGCCTGCCCCCTGTCAGCTACCTTCTGCCTGCCCCCTGCCAGCTACCGTCTGCCTGCCCCCTGCCAGCTACCTTCTGCCTGCCCCCTGCCAGCTACCTTCTGCCTGCCCCCTGTCAGCTACCTTCTGCCTGCCCCCTGTCAGCTACCTTCTGCCTGCCCCCTGTCAGCTACCTTCTGCCTGCCCCCTGTCAGCTACCTTCTGCCTGCCCCCTGTCAGCTACCTTCTGCCTGCCCCCTGTCAGCTACCTTCTGCCTGCCCCCTGTCAGCTACCTTCTGCCTGCCCCCTGTCAGCTACCGTCTGCCTGCCCCCTGTCAGCTACCGTCTGCCTGCCCCCTGTCAGCTACCGTCTGCCTGCCCCCTGCCAGCTACCGTCTGCCTGCCCCCTGCCAGCTACCGTCTGCCTGCCCCCTGCCAGCTACCTTCTGCCTGCCCCTGTCAGCTACCTTCTGCCTGCCCCTGTCAGCTACCTTCTGCCTGCCCCTGTCAGCTACCTTCTGCCTGCCCCCTGTCAGCTACCTTCTGCCTGCCCCCTGCCAGCTACCTGCCTCCTCCTGCAGTCCTTTACAAATGAACACCTGCTGCGCTCTGCCCTTGAAACCAGTTCTCTGTCTCCCATCGTGTTCATTACACATATCTCCATATGCTCTCAGACCTGGTGTTGTAGCAGGATAAGTGGCAGGACATTTCAGGTTGCTAGCGACCAAGAGGTTTTAAATCAACATCGTCGATAAGGCTGAGGTCACAGTATGAAATAATATATATATTTGTTTACAGTAATTGAAATCAGAATAATTTTGCATACTGTCATTTAAAAAGAAATGACACCTTCAAGTTACTGTAAACAGTATACGTTGCAAAATGCAACAAAGATATAAATGCAACATGCAACAATTTCAACGATTTTACTGAGTTACAGTTCATATAAGGAAACCGGTCAATTAAAATAATTGAATTAGGCCCTAATCTAGGGATTAAACATGACTGGGCAGGGGCGTAGCCATGGGCGTGCCTGGGAGGGCATAGGCCCACTCACTTGGGAGCCGGGGCCACCCACTGTGGAGCCAGGCCCAGCCAATCAGAATTAGTTTTTCCCCACAAATGGGCTTTATTACAGACAGAAATACTCCTCAGCTTCATCAACTGTCCAGGTGGCTGGTCTCGGATGATCCTGCAGGTGAAGAAGACAGATGTGTAGGTCCTGGGCTGGCGTGGTTACACATGGTCTGCGGTTGTGAGGCCGATTGGACATATTGCCAAATTCTATAAAACAACATTGGAGGTGGCTTATGGTAGAGTAATTAACATTACATTCTCTGGCAACAACTCTGGTGGACACTCCTGCCGTCAGCATGACAATTGCACGTTCCCTCAACTTGAGACATCTGTGGCACTGTGTTGTGTGACAAAACTGTGCATTTTAGAGTAACCTTTTATTGTCCCCCAGCACAAGGTACACCTGTGCAATGGTCATGCTGTTTCATCAGCTTCTTGATAGGCCACACCTGTCAGGTGGATGGATTATCTTGACAAATGAGAAATGCTCACTATCAGGGATGAAAACAAATTGGTGCACACAATTAGAGAGAAATAAGCTTTTGTGCTTATGGAAAATTTCCGAGCTCTTTTATTTCAGCTCACGAAACATGGGACCAACACTTTACATGTTGCGCTTATATTTTTGTTCACTATAACCAGTTTTTGTATTGCCCTTGCTATAGCATCCATGTCTTACCTGAGGTGATTACCCTGCCATAGTAGATGACCACTACACAGTGTCTGTGATGGTTGAAGTGAAGTCTGAGAGTTTGTGAGAACAATGAAGTTACACCTTGGGTCATTTCATGCACTTCATTCATGCTCCTCTTTGGTAATCAGCCTTCCTCAAATGAATCTACTGTATGGACAGCTAATGTCTATCCTAACTCATTCTTAATATTGAGTTGCACCCCCTTTTGCCCTCAAGTCAGTTAAGCACAAATTCTTATTTTCAATGACGGCCTAAGAACAGTGGGTTAACTGCTTTGTTCAGGGGCAGAACCACAAATCTTTACCTTGTCAGCTCAGGACAACTGGGTGAAAGTGTTTTGGTCAGATGAGATGGAGCTCTTTGGCATCAACTCAACTTGCTGTGTTTGGAGGAGGAGGAATGCTGCCTATGACCCCAAGAACACCATCCCCACTGTCAAACATGTAGGTGGAAACATATTAGCTAATTTGTCCTGGGATATAAACATTGAGTTGTTATTTTACCTGAAATGCACAAGGACCGCTACTCCGACAAATAATCCACACATAAAACGGCCAACCGAATCATTTCTAGTCATCTCTCCTCCTTCCAGGCTTTTTCATCGTTGAACTTATATGGTGATCGCATCTAAACTTTCATTGTATTACCTCGACAACCGGCAACAAAGTTCGTCTTTCAATCACCCGCGTGGGTATAACCAATGAGGAGATGGCACGTGGGTACCTGCTTCTATAAACCAATGAGGAGATGGGAGAGGCAGGACTTGCAGCGCGTCTGCGTCACAAATAAGAATGACTTCTATTTTAGCCCTTGGCATTGCAGACGCTCGTTGGCGAGAGCGAGCAGTGTGGGTGCAATAATTGAATAGCATGGATTTCTAAATGTATCTTGCGACGCTCGCGCACTGCATCGTGCCTGGTCTGGTCAGCATGTTAGCGCTATGACAGACACAGTTAGTGATCCCTCTAAATTCTGGAAAACTGTTAATTCACTAAAGCGGGATCTAAGCAAGTATTTTAGACTCCAACATCATTACTGGAAAAGTTTATATTTGTAATGCCTTCAATCAGCATTTTATCTCAGCTGGGTTCAAATTTGAAATAAATCGTGGTCCTACTGTTCTTCCCACATACATCCTCCAGTTGCCTCGATGGATGGTCAGTCCACCCCACATGACTTTGGAAATGGTAGTCAGGGTTTATATTTTTGGAAACTCACAGAAACAGAAGTTCTTTCTGCCTTTATCAGCTATTTACACCAAGAAGTCATTGGGGGGTGACAATTTGGACCCGTCTTTGCTTGCAGCCCCCCCCCCATTGCTCAGTAACTCACATGTTTTATTTAACTTTAGTATCAGGAAATATCCCAAGTAAAAAGGAAAGCAGCTTTTGTACTGCAACTCAATAAGGGCAGGGATAGTAGTGACAATAATTATCGACCAATTTCCAGCCTCCATTGTCTTGTGAATATCCTAGAATCATTGGTCAACAAACAGCTACATTATTTTATGTCTGTAAATAGTATTTTTAATGTTAATCCAGATTCATATCTAAACATAGTACCACTATGGCTACCATGCTTGTTATAAATTATATTTCAAATGCCTTAAATGATAGAAAGAATTGTGCTGCCATGTTTGTAGATTAGTCAAAAGCTTTTGATACTGTAGACCATGTTATTCTGTTGAATAAGCTGTCCCCAATAGGGTTGGGTACTGATACTTGCCGATGGTTTCATAATTATCTCAATGACAGAAATCAGGCCATCAAGGTAGATGGAAGTCAAATCTGAGTTCCCTGAGTTGCGTAAAGGGGGTGCCCCAAGGTTCGATACTTAGGCCAATTCTGTTTACAATCTATATAAATAAAATTGGTAATGCTGTAATATATATACAATTGAAGTAGGATGGTTACATACACCTTAGCCAAATATATTTAAACTCAGTTTTTCACAATTCCTGACATTTAATCCTAGTAAAAATTCCCTGTCTTAGGTCAGTTAGGATCACCACTTTATTTTAAGAATGTGAAATGTCAGAATTATAGTAGAGAGAATGATTTATTTCAGCTTTTATTTTCATCACATTCCCAGTGGGACAGATGTTTACATACACTCAATTAGTATTTGGTAGCATTGCCTTTAAATTGTTTAACTTGGGTCAAACATTTCAAGTAGCCTTCCACAAGCATCCCACAATAAGTTGGGTGAATTTTGTCCCATTCCTCCAGACAGAGCTTGTGTCACTGAGTCAGGTTTGTAGGCCTTCTTGTTCGCACACGCTTTTTCAGTTCTGCCCACAAATTTTCTATAGGATTGATTTCAGGGCTTTGTTATTGTCACTCCAATAACTTGTCTTTATTGTTCTTAAGCCATTTTGCCACAACTTTGGAAGTATGCTTGGTGTCGTTGTTCATTTGGAAGACCCATTTTCCACCAAGCTTCAACTTCCTGGATGCTGTCTTGAGATGTTGCTTCAATATATCCACGTAATTTTCCAGCCTCATGATGCCATCTATTTTGTTAAGAGCACCAGTCCCTCCTGCAGCAGAACACCCAAACAACATGATGCTGCCACCCCCATGCTTCACGGTTGGGATGGTGTTCTTCGGCTTGCAAGCCTCCCCCTTTTTTCTCCAAACATAACGATGGTCATTATGGCCAAACAGTTCTATTTTTGTTTCATCAGACCAGAGGACATTTCTCCAAAAAGTACGATCTTTGTCCCCATGTTCAGTTGCAAACTATAGTCTCTTTTTTTCGGTTTTGGAGCAGTGGCTTCTTCCTTGCTGAGTGGCCTTTCAGGTTATGTCGATATAGGACTCGTTTTACTGTGGATATAGATACTTTTGTACCTGTTTCCTCCAGCATCTTCGCAGGGTCCTTTGCTGTTGTTTTGGGATTGATTTGCACTTTTCACTCCAAAGTACGTTCATCTCTAGGAGACAGAATGAGTCTCCTTCCTGAGCGGTATGACGGCTTCATGGTCCCATGGTGTTTATACTTGCGTACTATTGTTTGTACAGATGAATGTGGTACCTTCAGGCGTTTGGAAATTGCGCCCAAGGATGAACCAGACTTGTGGAGGTCTTCCATTTTTTTGAGGTACTGAGTTGGAAGGTAGGCCTTGGAGGTGTACCTGTGGATGTATTTCAATTGACTCAAATGATGTCAATTAGCCTATCAGAAGCTTCTAAAGCCATGACATAATTTTTTAAAGGCACAGTCAACTTAGTGTTTTTAAACTTCTGATCCACTGGAATTGTGATCCAGTGAAGTATAAGTGAAATAATCTGTCTAAACAATTTTTGGAAAATTACTTGTGTCATGCACAAAGGAGATGTCCTAACCGACTTGCCAAAACTATAGTTTGTTAACAAGAAATTTGTGGAGTGGCTGAAAATCCAAGTTTGAATGACTCCAACCTAAGCGCATGTAAACTTCCAACTTCAACTGTATCATTCAGAGGATTTCTTCCTTTTTAGCATAATGCTAGATAATAAAGGACAACGAAAGAAGGGATTCACTATTTTTCTCGAGTGTAGCCTATACACTGACTGGTCTTAAATGGCTGGCTGTTTCCCAATGTTGTATGTTTTCAGTTTGACATAAAGTACCATCCATTTTGGCACTCAACAAGGCTTTATAGCACGGGGTCAAGTCCCAGCATAAAACCCATTCACCTTTTTCCCTACTGAGCACAGAGACATACGTTATACACTGCAATTTATTTTTAATACATTTGCAAAAATGTCTAAAAAACAGTTTTTTTGGGGTATTGTGTTTAGATTGATAAGCAATTTACTCAATTTTAGAGTAAGTCTGTAATGTAACAAAATGTGGAAAAAGTCAAAAGGGTCGGAATACTTTCCGAATGCACTGTAGCTGCCAGTCATGTCCACAAGACTAGAGGATGGCATCTCAGACCACAGGTCCATAAAATGCTTCCAGGTCAAAGGTCAATAGAACATTTACTGAAAAATGTGCAGTTGTTTTGCTGGCTCACATTTGCCTGATGACTCCCACTGAATTTTTACGCTGCTCTATCGATCACTATATACTTCTGTCTGAATCGTTCGTGTTAACAAGAGGCATTGTACAAAACAATGTAATCAGTGATTGGATCGTCTGTAAACAATACAAGTATCAAAGGCAATGACGAATTTTCGAACCGTTGCTTTACCCACGTGTGTTCTGGTTCTGGGCCAACCTATCGGTTTCTGGGACCAATCAGACGACCTGAATGTGTTCGCATTCTAGAACGGTCGGGGTGGGAGTCAAATCCAGACTCATTGCAGAGAATAAACAAACATTTGTGGGCGGGGTGTGGTGTTTGGCTCGGAGCCATGAGTCTTATGTAGCCAGGCTTGGTTTACATGGTCGAGTCTTGATTTGTTATTATGTGTTAACAATAGAGACTTTAGACAATGCAACTATCAAACCGACAGTCTACCTTTGTCTGTGCTTTTGTGATTTGTCTGCAGGCTTTTGTGATTTGCTTTGTGTTGTTTTTCTACAGTAAGATCGTGATTTGTAAGGATCCAAATAGGTGTGACACAATTACTGTATAACCATGTAGGCGTGGCACAATTACTGTATAACCATGTAGGCGTGGCACAATTACTGTATAACCATGTAGGTGTGGCACAATTACTGTATAACCGTGTAGGCGTGGCACAATTACTGTATAACCGTGTAGGCGTGGCACAATTACTGTATAACCGTGTAGGCGTGGCACAATTACTGTATAACCGTGTAGGCGTGGCACAATTACTGTATAACCGTGTAGGCGTGGCACAATTACTGTATAACCGTGTAGGCGTGGCACAATTACTGTATAACCGTGTAGGCGTGGCACAATTACTGTATAACCGTGTAGGCGTGGCACAATTACTGTATAACCGTGTAGGCGTGGCACAATTACTGTATAACCGTGTAGGCGTGGCACAATTACTGTATAACCGTGTAGGCGTGGCACAATTACTGTATAACCGTGTAGGCGTGGCACAATTACTGTATAACCGTGTAGGCGTGGCACAATTACTGTATAACCGTGTAGGCGTGGCACAATTACTGTATAACCGTGTAGGCGTGGCACAATTACTGTATAACCGTGTAGGCGTGGCACAATTACTGTATAACCGTGTAGGCGTGGCACAATTACTGTATAACCGTGTAGGCGATGGTTATGGAGGAAGTCCGTCAGGAAAATAAAATAACCGTCATAACTGTTTATTTCGATTTTTAAAATGTATTTTGAATTTATTTGCGGAACGAACAGCTGACTGAAGTTGGGACTGTCCATTTCTGCAATAACATGGACTCACCGTGATAAAAATTTGTAGCTCCTTGCTGAAAGAAGCAAGGTGTTCAAATCAAATACCAGTACATGTGTTTAGCAGATGTTATTATGGGTGTAGTGAAATGCTTGTGTTTCTAGCTCTAGCTGTGCAGTAATGTCTAACAGTAATATCTAACAATTTCACAGCAATATACACAAATCAAAAGTAAAGGAATTTAGAATATGCAAATATTTGGGAGAGCATTTGCGCGAGCAGGATAGAATACAGTATATATTTATGAGATGAGTAATGCAAAATATGTAAATATTATTAAAGCGACTAGTGTTCCATTATTAAAGTGGCCAGTTATTTTAAGTCTATGTATATGGGGCAGCAGATAGTGTGTTAGTGATGGCTATTTATCAGTCTGATGGCTTTGAGATAGAAGCTATTCTTCAGTCTCACAGTCCCAGCTTTGATGCACCTGTACTGACCTCGCCTTCCGGATGATAGCGGGGTGAATAGGCAGTGGCTCAGGTGGTTGTTGTCTTTGATGTCCTTCCTATAACATTGGGTGCTGTAGGTGTTCTGTACGGCAGGTAGTTTGCTCCTGGTATTGCGTTGGGGCCTTCTGGAGAGCCCTGCGGTTGCGGGCGGTGCTGTTTCCATACCAGGCGGTGATATAGCCCAACAGGATGCCCTCTATTGTGCATCTGTAAAAGTTTGTGAGGGTTTTAGGTGCCAAGCCAAGTTTCTTCAGACTCCTGAGGTTGAAGAGGTGTTATGCAGGTGAATGAGGACCCAAAAGCGACTTAACAGAAAACAGAGTTTATTCCAGTCTTTAACAAAAACGATAATCCTGGATACTATCACAGTTAAAGTCAAAACAGGAAAACTGAAACCCTCTAGTCAGTAGAGGGGAACAACTGGAGATGCGACCACAGACTGCAGGTCGCTTCGGGAAGGCGCAGGCCGTAGCTGAATATAGACACCTGCTCACACGCAGCATCTGAAGAAGGCAAAAACACGACAGGACGGAACAAGGACACAGAACAGCAAACAAGGATCCGACAAGGACAGAAGCGAAAACAGACAGAGAAATAGGGACTTAATCAGAGGGCAAAATAGGGAACAGGTGTGAAAGAGTAAATGAGGTAGTTAGGAGAATGAGGAACAGCTGGGAGCAGGAACGGAACGATAGAGAGAGAGAGAGAGAGAGAGAGAGAGAGAGAGAGAGAGAGAGAGAGGGGGATAGAAAGAGGGAAAGAACCTAATAAGACCAGCAGGGGGAAACGAATAGAAGGGGAAGTACAGGGACAAGACATGACAATCTATGACAAAACATGACAAGAGGCACTGTTGCGAGATCTTCACCACACTGTCTGTGTGTGTGGACAATTTCAGTTTGTCATTGATGTGTACGCTGAGGAACTTCAAGCTGTCCACCTTCTCCACTGCTGTCCTGTCAATGTGGATAGGGGGGTGCTCCCTCTGCTGTTTCCTGAAGTCCACAATCAGCTCCTTTTTTTGTTGACGTTGGGTGACAGGTTATTTTCCTGGCACCAAACTCCCAGGGCCCTCACCTCCTCACTGTAGGCTGTGTCATCATTGTTGGTAATCAGGCCTACTACTGTTGTGAGTGGCCACACAGTCATAGGCGAACAGGGAGTACAGGATGGGGCTGAGCCCCAGTTTTGATTATCAGCTAAGTGGAGGTGTATTTTCCTACCTTCACTACCTGGGGGCGGCCCTTCAGGAAGTCCAGGACCCAGTTGCACAGGGCGGGGTTCAGACCCAGAGCCTCAAGCTTAATTATGAGCATGGAGGGTACCATGGTGTTGGATGCTGAGCTCTAGTCAATGAACAGCATTCTTACATATGTGTTCCTCTTGTCCAGGTGGGATAGGGCAGTGTGCTGTGCAATGGCGATTGCATCGTCTGTGGATCTATTGGGGCGGTAAGCAAATTGAAGTGGGTCTAGAGTATCAGGTAAGGTAGAGGTGATATGATCCTTGACTAGTCTCTCAAAGCACTTCATGATGACTGAAGTGAGTGCTACGGAGCGATAGTCATTTAGTTCAGTTACCTTTGCTTTCTTGGGTACAGGAACAATGGTGGCCATCTTGAAGCATGTGGGAACAGTAGACTGACCATGACCATCACAGCCCTAGATCCAAAGCCTTAAAAATGTATGTTACCAATTGAACGACATCTATTACATGATAAATCAATGTTAAAGTTTACACAGCTGGCCATATATGGATGTTACATTTTACTTGATGGGTTGGTTATGTAGGCGTCTTCTAACCCATCGCTTCCTACTACATATAATAATACGATTGAATGATATCTTTACATTAAAAAACCAAAGTCTATCAGAATTCTAGTCGTTCCAATAAATGTTATAGCCCTCGATCTAGATGAATAGGACTGGAAAAGTATATCTAAGCCAAATTGTTTAACCTAAGAATGACCTTAGGCAGCCCTACTCTTGTTGTTTATGATTTTGTTGTCATGGAGGACTGATTGGGCTCATTGATTAGAGTTGAAAATAAGCGCTCATGAAATGGCATGCTTAGAGCACTATTGAAAAGTGCTATTTACATGTGATAAATGAATGCCATATGCTGCATTTGCTATAGGCCTATTGTTTACCTTTTTGTTGGTGACACTTTGATATCTTGATAACATGCAGCTGTTTAAAGGGCAAATCCACAGATGAAACAATAACAAAACGGTTTCCCCGCCTCTGTTTTTGTAAAAAAGCTGAGGGATGGGTCTGGAGAAATGTAACCACTCTCAGATTAATAGACAGAGCTATGGATTGCAAGGACTGACCATCCATGACATAAAGGTTATTGTTTGTTTACATGTATAATATTTACAAACATTGGAGTAAAACAAACTTATATTTTGAGTTACATTATTCTAGAATCCACAGATGTATAAATACTGTATATATCATTTATAAATCCAAAAATGGATGTAGCAACTACAGATTTAATTTAATTCTTTAATTCTATCAAAAGTGTGCAAGTTTGAGCATGTGTCCATTAGGCATATGGATTGATTTTTTTTATCAGCATGAATTGGATTGAGCAATAAAAGCCCCACTTTTATTCCATAGGCTTGGATCTGCACTACGAAGCTGTCCAAGAGAAGATTTTTCTCTGTCTACTGGTTTCAAAAACAATGATTGACAGGCAGTTTAAATTTATTGAATTCAAACATTGTTGTATTCAAATACACATTTACATTACATTACATTTAAGTCATTTAGCAGACGCTCTTATCCAGAGCGACTTACATTTACATTTGTGAACAGCCGTCCACAACAACCACAATACGTGAAGCGCAAATAACTAAATGAGAGATCAGCAGTGTGATTCACATCAATGCTCGATGTCAAAAAATAAGTGATATCCGTATCGCCGTAGTCTACACCACTGCTGTCATCTTTTCCTCCAAGAATTTATTCAAGTTTGATCATCTTTGGATGCAGTCGCACCATTGGAAGACATAGCTTGCACTGTAGCCTACAAGAGCCTATTCCTGCTCTTTTCCCATGATCCATCAAACACATTTGGTGTGTCATCATAGTGGTCTCTGACTTGTGGTCAGACTCGCTCAGGTGGAACAAACTTACACTTGCACCTTTTTTCAATGCTGATTTGAATGTCGTTGTGAAAACAAAGTGTCCAAGATTTTTTTTTCTTAATTTAAAAGTAATCATCGAAGTAATCATCTAGTTTGACTTTTTTACAAAAGTATTTGTAACCCGACGAATTGAGGCTGTTCTGAGGGCAAAGGGGGGTGTAACTCAATATTAGGCATGTGTTCCTAATGTTTTGTACACTCAGTGGAAGTGTTATATAATTTTCCACTTTTAAACCTTGCCAAGATGGCTTTATAAATGACAGCTTAATAATTGTATGCATATAGCCTATATATTCCCCCTCTTTTTTCAGTTTCTCGAGTGTGGGGGGAGGGGGGAGGGTGTTTGTGTCTGTATTGCCAGTAGTGGAATGTTACTTCCAAGATGGTGTAGCAGTCAGACGTCTTTGTCCTGTCGTGTCCCTTTGTATATGTCTTTTTACCACTTTTTATTCGCAAATCTTTGTAAAATATTTTCCTAAACCTCAACTTCTAAATACTCTCCTGCAACCCGCCTCACCAAATGTGGCGTGGATCTGCTTTTTTCTAAAGTATTTCTATTTACTTCGGATCTGGAATCCCTCAACTGAAGCTAGCCGGCTAACTACCTACCAGCTATTAGTCAGCAAACCATTGCTAGTTGTCATCAGCTAACCTTTAGCTCGGAAAGCTCTCGCCAGTTCGAACAACGTGACTCAAACCAGAGCATAACGGACCTATTTCTCTCCATATCCCCAGATTCCTACCGCAAACTCTGAACATCTGGATCTTCGCAACTAGCTAACCGCAATCCCGGGTGACCACTCCTGGCTAGCGTTTCCATCCCGGAGCAAGCACCAATTAGCCTGAAGCTAGCCCGGCCAGCTCACTTCTGGGCTACAATATCCGGGCCCCTTCTACTGCCGGTACGGGGCACGGAACCCCACTGATCCTCTACGACTGGAATACCGACATAATCTGCCCGAGGATTCCAACAGGCCCCTTAGGCGTGACGCCTGCTGAAGGCCCATTCTGCTAACCTGCTAGGCCTGCTAGCTACCTAGAGCTACTTGGAACCCTACTAATTCAACGACTGGTCTATCGACGTCACCGCACAAAGAGGCAAAAACAGACTTACCCCCATCGCGACGTCCCCCAAAGGCTAACTTGCTAGCCCCGGTCTGCTAACTGCTAGCTTGCCTGCTCCGGTCTGCTAACTGCTAGCTTGCCTTCCCCGGTCTGCTAACTGCTAGTCCCTGCTAACTGCTTGCTTGCTAACCCGGTCTGCTAGCTTGCCAGCCCCGGTCTGCTAACTGCTAGCTTGTTTAGCCCCGCCTACTAACTGTTAGCCCGTTAGTATCAGCCTGCTAACTGTCTGAATTGCCGTGTCCCCAGTCAGCCCAACCACCCACTGGACCCATATGTTCACTTGGCTACGCATGCCTCTCTCTAATATCAGTTTGCCTCGTCCATTACTGTCCTGGTTAGTGATTACTGTCTTATTTCACTGTAGAGCCTCTAGCCCTGCTCAGTATGCCTTAATCAACCATGTTGTCCCACCTCCTACATATATGATGACATCACCTGGTTTAAACGTCTCTCTATATCTCTCTCATCATTACTCAATGCCTAGGTTTACCTCCAATGTACTCACATACTACCTTACCTTTGTCTGTACACTATGCCTCGAATCTATGCTATCATGCCCAGAAACCTACTCTTTTTACTCTCTGTTCCGAACATGCTAGACGGCCAGGTCGTATAGCATTTGGCCGTACCCTTATCCTACTTTTCCTGTGTTCCTCTGGTGATGTAGAGGTTAATCCA
This sequence comes from Oncorhynchus gorbuscha, assembly GCF_021184085.1. Taxonomy (NCBI): domain Eukaryota; kingdom Metazoa; phylum Chordata; class Actinopteri; order Salmoniformes; family Salmonidae; genus Oncorhynchus; species Oncorhynchus gorbuscha. Next base: position 48,178,778 of record NC_060178.1, read on the forward strand.
GGTCCTGCGGTGCCTAGCTCCACTCCTACTCCCCAGGTGCTCTCATTTGTTTACTTCTGTAACCGTAAAAGCCTTGGTTTCATGCATGTTAACATTTGAAGACTACTCCCTAAGTTTGTTTTACTCACTGCTTTAGCACACTCTGCCAACCCGGATGTCTTAGTCGTGTCTGAATCCTGGTTTAGGAAAACCACCAAAAACCTTGAAATCTCCATCCCTAACTATAACATTTTCCGCCAAGTTAGAACTGCCAAAGGGGGCGGTGTTGCAATCTACTGCAAAGATAGCCTGCAGAGTTCTGTATTACTATCCAAGTCTGTACCCAAACAATTCGAGCTTCTACTTCTAAAAATGCACCTTTCCAGAAACAAGTCTCTCACTGTTGCCGCTTGCTATAGACCCCCCTCTGTCCCCAGCTGTGCCCTCGATACCATATTTGAATTTATTGCCCCCATCTATCTTCTGAGCTCGTACTACTAGGTGACCTAAAATGGGACATGCTTAACACCCCGGCCATCCTACAATCCAAACTTGATGCCCTCAATCTCACACAAATTATCAATGAACCTAACAGGTACAACTCCAAATCCGTAAACTCGGGCACCCTCATAGATGTCATCCTAACTAACTCGCCCTCCAAATACACCTCTGCTGTTTTCAATCAAGATCTCAGCGATCACTGCCTCATTGCCTACATCCGTAATGGGTCTGCGAACAAACGACCACCCCTCATCACTGTCAAACACTCCCTAAAACACTTCTGCGAGCAGGCCTTTATAATTGACCTGGCCCGGGGTATCCTGGAATGACATTGACCTTATCCCGTCAGTAGATGATGCCTGGCTATTCTTTAAAAGTGCCTTCCTCACCATCTTAAATAGGCATGCCCCATTCAAAAAATTTAGAGCTAGGAATAGATATAGTCCTTGGTTAACTCCAGACCTGTCTGCCCTTGACCAGCACAAAAACATCCTGTGGCGTTCTGCATGAGCATCGAATAGCCCCCGTGATATGCAACTTTCAGGGAAGTTAGGAACAAATATACACAGGCAGTTAGGAAAGCTAAGGCTAGCTTTTTCAAAAAGAAATTTGCATCCTGTAGTACCAACTCATAAAAGTTCTGGGACACTGTAAAGTCCATGGAGAATAAAAGCACCTCCTCCCAGCTGCCCACTGCTCTGAGGCTAGGAAACACTGTCACCACTGATAAATCCAATATAATTGAGAATTTCAAGAAGCATTTCTCTACGGCTGGCTATGCTTTCCATTTCTCTACGGCTGGCTACCCCTACCCCGTTCAACTGCCCGGCACCCTCCAAGGCAACCTGCCAAAGCCCCCACCATTTCTCCTTTACCCAAATCCAGATAGCTGATGTTCTGAAAGAGCTGCAAAATCTGGACCCCTAAAATAATCAGCCGGGCTAGACAATCTGGACCCTCTCTTTCTAAAATTATTTGCCAAAATTGTTGCAACCCCTATTACTAGCCTGTTCAACCTCTCTTTCGTATCATCTGAGATTCCCATAGATTGGAAAGCTGCCGCGGTCATCCCCCTCTTCAAAGGGGGTGACACTCTAGACCCAAACGGCTACAGACCTATATCTATCCTACCCTGTCTTTTTATTAAGGTCTTCGAAAACCAAGTTAACAAACAGAATACCGACCATTTTGAATCCCACCGTACCTTCTGCGCTATGCAATCTGGTTTCAGAGCTGGTCATGGGTGCACCTCAGCCACGCTCAAGGTCCTTAACGGCATCATAACCGCCATCCATAAGAGACATTACTGTGCCGACATATTCATCGACCTGGCCAAGGCTTTCGACTCTGTCAATCACCACATTCTTATTGGCAGATTCGACAGCCTTGGTTTCTAAAATGATGGCCTCGCCTGGTTTACCACCTACTTCTCTGATAGAGCTCAGTGTGTCAAATCGGAGGGCCTGTTGTCCGGACTTCTGGCAGTCTCTATGGGGGTGCCACAGGGTTCAATCCTCAGGCCGACTCTTCTCTGTATACATCAATGATGTTGCTCTTGCTGCTGGTGATTCTCTGGTACACCTCTACGCAGACGACACCATTCTGTATACTTCTGGCCCCTCTTTGGACATTGTTAACTAACCTCCAGACGAGCTTCAATGCCATACAACTCTCCTTCCCTGGCCTCCAACTGCTCTTAAATGCAAGTACAAGTAAATGCATGCTATTCAACCGATCACTGCCCGCACCTGCTCGCCCGTCCAGCATCACTACTTTGGACAGCTCTGACTTAGAATACGTGGACAACTACAAATACCTAGTTGTCTGGCTAGACTGTAAACTCTCCTTCCAGACTCACATTAAGCATCTCCAATCCACAATTAAATCTAGAATTTGCTTCCTGTATCGCATTAAAGCATCCTTCACTCATGCTGCCAAACATACCCTCTGTGATGTCATCTATAAAATATCCTTCAACACTCTACTCAACAAACTGGATGCAGTCTATCACAGTGCCATCGGTTTTGTCACCAAATCCCCATACACTACCCACCATTGCGGCCTGAACCCTCGTTGGTTGGCCCTCACTTCATACTCGTCGCCAAACCCACTGGCTACAGGTTATCTACAAGTCTCTGCTAGGTAAAGCCCCGCCTTATCTCAGCTCACTGGTCACCATAGCAGCACCCACTCGTAGCACGCGCTCCAGCAGGTATATATCACTGGTCGCCCCCAAAGCCAATTCCTCCTTTGGTCGTCTTTCCTTCCACTTCTCTGCTGCCAACAGCCCATCTATCTACCTACCTCATAGCCATACTGAATTAATTAATTTATCTTGCTCCTTTGCACCCCAGTTTCTCTACTTGCATATTCATCTTCTGCACATCTACCATTCCAGTGTTTAATTGCTATATTGTAATTACTTCGCCACCATGGCCTATTGATTGCCTTAACTCCCTTATCTTACCTCATTTGCACTCACTGTATGTAGACTTTTTGTTTTCTTTTGTTCTACTGTATTATGGACTGTATGTTTTGTTTATTCCATGTGTAACTCTGTTGTATGTGTCGAATTGCTACGCTTTATCTTGGCCAGGTCGCAGTTGCAAATGAGCACTTGTTCTCAACTAGCCTACCTGGTTAAATAAAGGTGAAATAAGGAATAAAAAAACACCGGTATCTCGATGGGGAACAGGTGACAGGGTCTCAAGTGTTGTTCCTTCTATTTCCTCTCCCCTCACTCTCTCTTTCTTCTTTCGCTCTTTTCTTTATCCCTCTGTCTGCCTATCACTTTGTCTCTTTCTCTCTCTCTATGGTATTTATACAGTAATTTTGTGTATTATCAACAGTAAAATACTCTGAAATGTTTAACTGCAGCATACTGTAAATGATGGTGCATTGTGGGAAAATGTTTTGGCTGGGGAAAGGATTTCTGTATTTTGAATGGTACTGTAATTCCACCCCACAGAATACAGTTCCGTATCTTTGGAGCTCCAAAAACATTTTGACCACTAGTGGGTTCAGGGTATTGTTGTTTCTATCTCATTAACATATGTTGAGGCGTGCCTTTTCAGAGACTGTATTTGTTTCACCCGTGAGTGAGAATTCTGTACCAATTGAACTGCTATATGGTTATAGGTCTCCATTAATTTCTATGAGGAACAGATTGGAGTTACAGCTAATCTTAAACCTTAAATGGTTGAGCATTTGCCATGTCCTTTAGGTCTGTTTTGCCCAGTAGTTGCTGCCATTTTGGAAGCCTTTGTTAATTAAGGATCTTACCCGTATTTGACATTTTTGCCTGAAATGACATACCCAAATCTTAACTGCCTGTAGCTCAGGATCTGAAGCAAGGATATGCATTTTCTTTATACCGTTTGAAAGGAAAGACTTTGACGTTTGTGGATATTTGAAATTAATGTAGGAGAAAATAACACATTAGATCTGGTAAAAGATATTACAAAGTAAAACATGCTTTTTAATTTTTTTGTCCCATCATCTTTGAAACGCAAGACAAATTCCATAATGTACTATTCCAGGTTAGATGCAATTTAGATTTTGGCCACTAGATGGGAGCAGTGTATGTACAACGTTTTAGACAGATTCAATGAACCATTGCTTTTCTGTTCAAAATGTTGTATCAAGACTGCCCAAATGTGTCTAATTGGTTTATTAATACATTTTCAAGCTCATAACTGTGCACTCTCCTCAAACAATCGAATGGTATTCTTTCACTGTAACAGCTACTGTAAATTGGACAGTGCAGTTAGATTAACAAGAATGTAAGCTTTCTGCCCATACCAGATATGTCTGTGTCCTGTGAAATGTTCTTGTTACTTACAACCTCATGCTAATCATATTAACCTACGTTAGCTCAACCGAGGGGGATCCCATAGAGCTTCTACCCCCCCCCCCCCCCCCCCAGCCATAAGACGGCAGAACAATTAATCAACTAGCCATCTGTACATTGACCCCCCCGTAAGCATTTCACGGTCTACACCTTTATTTGTCACATGCGTTCTAAACGGCGCATGTGACAAATACGATTAGATTTTTATTTGAACAATAGTTAAGATGGGGAGAGGTTTGTCCATAATAAAGTGTTGCTCTGCCATCTTAACAACGCTATAAACAGGGCATGTCCTACAGGGCAGGGCATGTCCTACAGGGCAGGGCAGGGCATGTCCTACAAGTGAAGAGGGAGTTAGGAAAATTACAATTGGCCCAGAACAGGGCAGCACGGCTGGCTCTTAGATGTGCATGGAGAGCTAACATTAAAAATATGCATGTCAGTAGAGGAGAGATTGACTTCATCACTACTTGTATTGACATGTTGAATGCACTGATCTGTCTGTTTAAACTACTAGCACACAACTCAGACACCCATGCATAACCCACACGACATGCCACCAGAGGTCTCTTCACAGTCCCCAAGTCAAGAACAGACGATGGGAGGTGCACAGTACTACATAAAGCCATGACTACATGAACACTATTTCACATCAAGTAACTCAATGAAAGCAGTAAAATCAGGGACTGTGAAGAGACACAAAGGAACAGAAGTGCATACACACACATGCACATAGATTTTGTGATGTAGATATGCGGTGTGAGATTTATTGTAATATTTTTAAGATTGTATATATATCTACCTTAATTTTAAATTCTAAATATCTAAAAACTTCCTTCTGGAATCAACTACAGCCAAGGTAGGTGAAAAATCATGTTAGTTTCTATTCCCGAAAAAACTACCCCTTTAAATATCTTCTAGTGTGTTTTTGAAACCAGAACACTGGACAAAGAAGGTTGAAGTTGTATTTTTGCTAAGCATTCGTTGTTGTTTGCAAATGGCTTTGGATTTCTCTGCACTATTTTCAGGTATGATAAAATGGATAGCAGCTTTCAACCTTTTCAGTGGCATGCTGAAAGAGTCGTACAGTAGTTGAGCATCACCTTATGTATACTTAGCAGTACAAAATATCATTCAGGAGAATGGACATTTACAGAATGTTCAGATATACTGTAAATGTATAGGGTAGATCAATTACGACAGTCAGATAGATTGTAATAGTATAGGGGTTCATTTCTATCTTTGACATGCAGTTCCAGATACAACCCCACCATTAGTTGAAGGCAGCTAATCATATAGTTTATGAAAAGTATTCAAATATTGTTTATAAAGTAGTTGCTTTCTCAGATCTGTATTCTAATAGTTAAATAGTTTTTTTTAACTTTTGGAGATCTTTATTCAAATAGTTTTAAAAAGTAGTCATTTTTGGGGTATCTGTATTTAAAATAGTTGTAGTCGCGTCCAAACTAACAATTTGGTCCCCTACCCACCAAAAAATACTTTACACAAAGCATAATTGAGACTATAGTTACCTCAGGTCTGGTTTCTTTCCCACAATTTCTCCAGCCAAATAGTATTCCCACAGTTCAGAGTATATCAGCTGTGACAGATCCATAATGTCCTGAATGTCAGTTGCATGAAATGTTTGGTTTGTTGCTGATTTATGACTTACGGTCTGATTGCAGTGTGGACAGACACTGCTTCCCAGTGGCCATAGCAGCACTGCAGATTGTGACCTATAGACTAACTATGATTAGATGTTTGGGTCGTAATGAAGACTCCGAGCGCAGTATCCATGCTGTATGGTTAGTATCTTACTTGGCTCTTTTAGGTATGATTTGCGACTTGGATCCATTGACTCAAGTCAAGGATATCTCGTATTTGTTTCCCACGTGTTCCTTTCCTTGGACTAACTGTGTTGTTTGTCCCTGTAGGGGAACCCTCCTCCTGCTTCTGTCAATATGCACATTGTCTGCAGAAGAAGACTACCGAGCACAAGGTAAGCAGCCTCCACCTCCCCATCTCAACTCCATCTCTACATTGTAACAGTCTACACCAAACCTATGTCTGACCCACATCCATTAGCCATTTCTGTTGCCGTATATTTGTCGTCTGTTGTGGATGAGAGAGTGACCTTCTTCTTCGCTTTAAAGGGATGTCACTTTACAAAAGCCTGGTTGACGAAGTTCTTTCTTCCAAATGGAAACCGTTTAGCCATTCAAAGTGTTGAGTGTTACAGGGGCCTTGTGTGGGTGTGATAGGCATGGGTCTTAGTTGGACCAAGTGACATTTGACTTGTTGGCACCAGGCAGTATCTGAGAGGGAGGGTGAATACTGACTCCTGGTTGTAGAGTTGGACAATGCCAGCACTTTTAATTTGTGGTTGGCCATTGCCTTAGGGTTCAAACTTGCCCCAGAGAATGATACTACGTAAAATACGTGATTTATGACATTATGCGATCATCAAGGACAGGAAATCTTCTTTGTTATGTGTTATTATTGGTATGTGGAGCTACTCTCCTCTTCTTTTTAAAAAAACCCTTCTTTACTTTGCTCTTGGTCCTCAGGTCCTAGAATACAGGCAGAGACAGCCCAAATAGTCAGTCTCTCTCTCTCTCGCTCCCTCTCAAAGGTTACAAAAGAATAACACATTTCACATATATTATTAGCAAATAGTTAAAGTACAAAAGGGAAAGTAAAGAGACAAATATGGGTTGTATTTGTGGCAACAGGTCACAGATCTTGCTGGGACACTGTGGTATTTCACCCAATAGATATGGGAGTTTATCACAACTCACATATTTCGAATTCTTTATGGGTCTGTGTAATCTATGGGAAATATGTGTCTCTAATATGGTCATACATTTGGCTCAGTTTCCACCTCATTTTGTGGGCAGTGTGCGCATATCCTGTCTTCTCTTGATAGCTAGGTCTGCCTATGGTAGCCTTTCTCATATGGTCATACATTTGGCTCAGTTTCCACCTCATTTTGTGGGCAGTGTGCGCATATCCTGTCTTCTCTTGATAGCTAGGTCTGCCTATGGTGGCCTTTCTCATATGGTCATACATTTGGCTCAGTTTCCACCTCATTTTGTGGGCAGTGTGCGCATATCCTGTCTTCTCTTGATTGCTAGGTCTGCCTATGGTGGCCTTTCTCAATGTTAATTTGTAATAATTGTTTAGTTCTCTTATGATTTGGTTGGGTCTAATTGTGCTGCTGTCCTGGGGCTCTGTGGGGTCTGTTTGTGTTTGTGAACAGAGCCCCAGAATCATCTTGTTTAGGGGACTCTTCTCCAGGTTCATCTCTCTGTAGACGCTGAAATACAGTTGAATTCAGAAGTTTACATACACTTAGTTTGGAGTCATTAAAACTCATTTTTCAACCACTCCACAAATGTCTTGTTAATAAACTATAGTTTTGTCACGTCGGTTAGGACATCTACTTTGTGAATAATATTTCCAACAATTGTTTACAGACAGATTATTTCCCTGTATCACAATTCCAGTGGGTCAGAAGTTTACATGCACTAAGTTGACTGTGCCTTTAAACAGCTTGGCAATTATGTCATGGCTTTAGAAGCTTCTGATAGGCTAATTGACATCATTTGAGTCAATTGGAGGTGTACCTGTGGATGTATTTCAAGGGCTACCTTCAAACTCAATGCCTCATTGCTTGACATCATGGGAAAATCAAAATAAATCAGCCAAGACCTCAGAAAAAAATTGTAGACCTCCACAAGTCCGGTTCATCCTTTGGAGCAATTTCCTAATGCCTGAAGGTACCACGTTCATCTGTACAAACAATAGTATGCAAGTATAAACACTATGGGACCAGGCAGCCGGCATACCGCTCAGGAAGGAGGCGCGTTCTGTCTCCTAGAGATGAACATACTTTGGTGCGAAAAGTGCAAATCAATCCCAGAACAACAACAAAGGACCTTGTGAAGATGCTGGAGGAAACAGGTACAAAAGTATCTATATCCATAGTAAAACGAGTCCTATATCGACATAACCTGAAAGACCACTCAGCAAGGAAGAAGCCACTGCTCCAAAACCTCCGTAAAAAAGACAGACTACGGTTTGCAACTGCACATGGGGACAAAGATCGTACTTTTGGAGAAATGTCCACTGGTCTGATTAAACAAAAATGAACTGTTTGGCCATAATGACCATCGTTATGTTAGGAGTAAAAAGTGGGAGGCTTGCAAGCCAAAGAACACCATCCCAACCGTGAAGCACGGGGGTGGCAGCAATTTGTTGTGTGGGTGCTTTGCTGCAGGGGGGACTGGTGCACTTCACAAAATAGATGGCTTCGTGAGGAGAAGAATTATGTGGATATATTGAAGCAACATCTCAGACATCAGTCAGGAAGTCAAAGCTTGGTCGCAAATGGATCTTCCAAATGGACAATGACCTTAAGCATACTTCCAAAGTTGTGGCAAAATGGCTTAAGGACAGGAAAGTCAAGGTATTGGAGTGGCCATCACAAAGCCCTCAACCCTATAGAACATTTATGGGCAGAACTGATAATATAATAATAATAATAATAATATATGCCATTTAGCAGACGCTTTTATCCAAAGCGACTTACAGTCATGTGTGCATACATTCTACGTATGGGTGGTCCCGGGGAATGAACCCACTACCCTGGCGTTACAAGCGCCATGCTCTACCAACTGAGCTACAGAAGGACCACATAAAGCATGTGCGAGCAAGGAGGCCTACAAACCTGACTCAGTTACACCAGTTCACAGAACTTATTCTCGGGAAGCTTGTGGAAGGCTACCCAAAAAGTTTAACCCAAGTTATTAAACAATTTAAAGGCAATTCTACCAAATACTAATTGAGTATGTAAACTTCTGACCCACTGGGAATGTAATGAAAGAAATAAAAGCTGAAATATATAATTCTCTACTATTATTCTGACATTTCACATTCTTAAAATAAAGTGGTGATCCTAACTGACCTAAAACATACTTTTTTTTACTAGGATTACATATTATGAATTGTGAAAAACTGAGTTTAAATATATTTGGCTAAGGTGTATGTAAACTTCCAACTTCAACTGTAGATAATAAACAAAAGTGTTAAGTCTGCTCCTGCCACGGCCCCTACTGCTCTTCCTGTGTCTCCTTGACCTGCCGCCACTCCCCCAGTGCTCTCTCCCTCTGTGTGTGTGATTGTGTGGGCGGAGACAGGTGTGCTGGAGTTAGAGCCGATCCCCACCAGCTGCAACCTGTTCCATAATCAAGACCTCTACAAATACTCAGTCATGCCACTTCCAAACTTCCAAATCATAATCTCTGCTCACTCAGTCTACGTTTATAGTCATGTGTTACTATGTAGATCCTGTCCCAACCTCTCTTGCTCCAGCCTCAGCACCTGGTTTCCTGCAACTTGCCTGAGCTTCCATTGGTCTGCACTCCATCTCTGTGTTTCAATAAATACCTTGGTTACTTCAACTCCTCGTCTGAGTCTGCTCTTGGATTTCCCTGTTCCACTCCACCTAACAAAAAGTGAGATAAGCAATACAGAAAAATAACAGTAAACATTGCTGTGAGACAGAGAGAGAATGTAGTTGTACTCCCAGGTCAGGCCCTTGTTTCCAGTACCACTGAAGGACAGTCTTTAGTCAGGCAGCTTGAATATGTGTTGCCATCCAGGCCCATGTCACAGCATGCAGTGGCCTGATAGGGAGATGACGACAAATGCATTGCATACTTTTCCTCACCAAAGCCATATTAGCATGTACTGCACATGTTGCTAAACAAGTCAACCATTTTGTTAGTTTAGCTGATAAATGGAAATTCATATGCAATATTCAGTTTATAAGCATTTACTTTATTAATAAGCACCTCTAAGGCAGGGTTTCCCAAACTTGGTCCCCCCCTTGGTGCACATTTATTTTTTTGCCCTAGCACTTCACAGTTAATTCAATTAACCAACTCTTCATCAAGCTTTGATTATTTGAATTAGCTGTGTAGTGCTAGGGCAAAAAACTAAATGTGCACAAGGGCGGGGGACCCTGCGCTAGGGCACAGGTAGGCATCCCTGGTCCGGGAGTGTCGCAGGCACGTCACATTTTTTATTTAACCGACCTGGAAGACCAGGTATGTTGAATTTAAGCAATCACTGATCAGTTGATCAGGGCTGCGTTCAGTACATAAAAACGTTATCGAATGTTCCATAGAACGGAAATGTTTTTGTACTGAATGACTAGTTGAAAAATAGGGAGGGGTTGGTTTGTGGTTTCAAAATGTACTGCTGCCCTTTAAATTCTTCACTCATTGCTTCAAGCCACACCCCGGCGCACCCACCGAACAGAGCAAACACATTTCAAAGTCTGTTTAATTAAGAACATACAAGAATGTTTTGGGAAAACATGGCGTTCGGTACAAACCATTCCGAAATGTAGCAAACATTCAAGCGAACTGAATGCACCCCTGGTGTGATGCATAATAAACTGCAGGTTGCCTCGGGAAGGCACTTGACCGTAGCAGACTCAGACACCTGCTCACCACGCAGCATCTGAGGAAAACACGACACGACAGGGCGATACAAAGACACAGCACGGTGAACAATATACAAGGATCCGACAGGGCAGAAACGGAAAACAAGGGGAGAAATAGGGACTCTAATCAGGGGAAAAGATAGGGAACAGGTGTGGGAAGACTAAATGATTGATTAGGGGAATAGGAACAGCTGGGAGCAGGAACGGAACGATAGAGAGAAGAGAGAGAGGAAGGGAGAGAGAAAAAGGGGAACGAACCTAAAAAGACCAGCAGGGGGAAAACGAACAGAAGGAAAAGCAAAATGACAAGACAATATAAGACAAAACATGACAGTGTTGTGATAAGTATGTTGTTTGCTTTCTAACCTGTTAATTCATATTCCTTTCGACTGTGATATATAGGCCAAAAAGACAGAGACAATCAGAATAAAATCAACCACACCTTTTGTTTTATCACAAAACTATCATAGCAACCCCTGTCCAGTGAAGTCCACAAAGCATATTGCATATACAGTAACAGGCAGTTACATGACCTACGGCATGTTCAAGTAATTTAATATTTCTGACATTTTCGGACCACTAAACAACTATTGATTTTGAACCACAGAGTTACCGCAAGTTGTAAAGAAAACTGGAGCTGCCTCCACTGTTCCAGCACCATTTCAACTTCAACATTTCAAAATCATCAAATCACCTCTGCTTAGTCTAATACGGTGACAACTAAAAGATACCAAAAACAATTTAGTCCAATCAACATACAGTGGGGCAAAAAAGTATTTAGTCAGCCACCAATTGTGCAAGTTCTCCCACTTAAAAAGATGAGATGGCCTGTAATTTTCATCATAGGTACACTTCAACTATGACAGACAAAATGAGAAAAAAATCCAGAAAATTACATTGTAGGATTTTTTATGAATTTATTTGCAAATTATGGTGGAAAATAAGTATTTGGTCAATGACAAAAGTTTCTCAGTACTTTGTTATATACCCTTTGTTGGCAATGACAGGTCAAACATTTTCTGTAAGTCTTCACAAGATTTTCACACACTGTTGCTGGTATTTTGGCCTATTCCTCCATGCAGATCTCCTCTAGAGCAGTGATGTTTTGGGCTGTTGCTGGGCAACACTGATTTTCAACTCCCTCCAAAGATTTTCTATAGGGTTGAGATCTGGAGACTAGCTAGACAACTCCAGGACCTTGAAATGCTTCTTACGAAGCCACTCCTTCGTTGCCCGGGCAGTGTGTTTGGGATCATTTTCATGCTGAAAGACCCAGCCACATTTCATCTTCAATGCCCTTGCTGATGGAAGGAGGTTTTCACTCAAAATCTCACGATACATGGCCCCATTCATTCTTTCCTTTACACGGATCAGTTGAGTTTTTACCACAAAGTTCTAATTTGGTTTCATCTAACCATATGACATTCTCCCAATCTTCTTCTGGATCATCCAAATGCTCTCTAGCAAACTTCAGACGGGCCTGGACATGTACTGGCTTAAGCAGGGGGACACGTCTGGCACTGCAGGATTTGAGTCCATGGCGGCGTAATGTGTTACTGATGGTAGGCTTTGTTACTTTGGTCCAAGCTCTCTGCAGGTCATTCACTAGGTCCCCCCGTGTGGTTCTGGGATTTTTGCTCACCGTTCTTGTGATCATTTTGACCCCACGGGGTGAGATCTTGCGTGGGCCCCAGATCGAGGGAGATTATCAGTGGTCTTGTATGTCTTCCATTTCCTAATAATTGCTCCCACAGTTGATTTCTTCAAACCAAGCTGCTTACCTATTGCAGATTCAGTCTTCCCAGCCTGGTGCAGGTCTACAATTTTGTTTCCGGTGTCCTTTGACAGCTCTTTGGTCTTGGCCATAGTGGAGTTTGGAGTGTGACTGTTTGAGGTTGTGGACAGGTGTCTTTTATACTGATAACAAGTTCAAACAGGTGCCATTTAATACAGGTAACAATTGGAGGACAGGCGAGCCTCTTAAAGAAGAAGTTACAGGTCTGTGAGAGCCAGAAATGTTGCTTGTTTGTAGGTGACCAAATACTTATTTTCCACCATAATTTGCAAATAAATAAATTAAAAATAATTTTCTTCTAATTTTGTCTGTCATAGTTGAAGTGTACCTATGATGAAAATTACAGGCCTCTCATATTTTTAAGTGGGAGAACTTGCACAATTGGTGGCTGACTAAATACTTTTTTGCCACACTGTACATGTGGCGTGAGTTAGTATGTATTATACACAATTTTAAAGATAAACTTCTTGTTAATCCAACCACGATGTCCGATTTCAAAAAGGCTTTACGGCGAAAGGACACGATTATGTTAGGACAGCGCCTAGCCACAAAAACCATACATACATTTTCCAGCCAAGGAGAGGTGTCACAAAAATCAGAAATAGTGTTAAAATGAATCACTGACCTTTGATCTTCATCTGGTGGCACTCCCAGGTCTCCATGTTACACAATAAATGTTTGTTTTGTTTGATAAAGTTAATTTTATGTCCAAACACCTCTGTTTAAATTGGCGCGTTATGTTCAGTAATGCATTGTCTCAAACAAACATCCAGTGACATTGCAGAGAGCCAAATCTAATTACAGAAATACTCATCATAAACATTGATGAAAGATACAAGTGTTATACACAGGATTAAAGATAAACTTGTTTTTAATCCAGCCGCTGTGTCCGATTTCAAAAAGGCTTTACGGCGAAAGCACACCATGCGATTATGTTAGGACAGCGCCTAGCCACAAAAACCATACAGACATTTTCCAGCCAAGGAGAGGTGTCACAATTCAGAAATAGCTTTAAAATTAATCACTTACCTTTGATGATCTTCATCTGGTGGCACTCCCAGGACTCCATGTTACACAATACATGTTTGTTTTGTTCAATAAAGTTAATATTTACGTCCAAAAACCTCCTTTTTGTTCGCGTCATTAGTTCAGTAATCCATATGCACAAAGCATCTAGCCGAAAAGTCAAAAAAGTTCCAATAAAGTTCGTAGAAACATGTCAAACGATGTTTCTAATCAATCCTTACGGTGTTTTTATCATAAATACTCAATAATGTTTCAACCGGACAATACTGTTTTCATTAGAAAGGAAAGGGAACGAACGTCGCGCTCATGGCCACGCACCATAAACAACTCATGCCTTTCAGCTGAGCCACTTACTCTGAGTGCTCTTATTCACTCCTCTTTCACAATAGAAGCCTGAAACAACAACAATCTACTGAAAGCCTTGGGAAGTGCAATCTGACCCCACAGACACTGGATATTCGATAGGCATTCACTTGAAAACTACAAACCTCAGAATTCCCACTTCCTGGTTGGATTTTTCTCAGGTTTTCACCTGCCATATGAGTTCTGTTATACTCACAGACATTATTTTAACAGTTTTGAAAACGTTAGTGTTTAATTAATTAACTTATTATAAGCATATTCTAGCTTCTGGGCCTGAGTAATAGGCAGTTTACTCTGGGCACGCTTTTCATTCAAACCCCCCAATGCTGCCCCAAATCCCAAAGAGGTTTTAAGGGCTTGTAAATTGCATTCGGTGCATTTTACATAATATAATATAATTATATATTATATTATGATTTGATTTGATTTGACCTATGTGTCCCTTATAGCGGCTAGCTGACCTAAATCTTGGATGCCTGCCTCCACACGAAAAAAGCCAGAAATCAGTAGATACGTCATTTTCAACAGTGACCAGCACTGTATGTGAAGCTAGCCACAATAGTGGAATTTGCGGTTCGCCTTCAAAATAAAGGTCCCACATTGAAACGGATACAAATACTGTAATCATGTCATATGTGCACTAGATGATGCTTAACAAGTTTGGAAATGTTGTTATATAAATTCAACAAAATAAATAATTTGTTAATTTGACAAAGGACAAATGAGTTTAAATCACACTTTGGATGTATTAGACTTCATAATTGCATTGGGGGCATACATATATTTCACTGTATAGCCTATGGAGTGTGAATCAATTAAATGGGGTATCAGCCAATTCAGTGACACCCACAGAACACAACTGTGAAAACTTTACACACATTATCATAGCAGCTCTTATTGGAGGATTTTGACTGGGGCGAAATCACCTCCCCAGTCAGTCTATTGTGCGTGTTAGACATTCATATTGCAAATGTACATTCTTACCTATGGGTCCATGAAATGGGGTATCAGCCTACTCAGTGACATCCACAGAAGACTCCAGCGTTTCCCAAACTCGGTCCTGGGGACCCTAAGGGGCGCACGTTTAGTTTTTTGCCTGAGCAGTAAATAGCTGATTCAAATAATCAAAGCTTGATGATGATGAGTTGTTTGAATCAGCTGTGTAGTGCTAGGGCAAAAAAATTAATGTGCAACCAAGGGGGGCCCCAGGACTGAATTTAGGAAACGTTGGTTAACACAAATATTAACATCATAGCTCTTATTGCAGGACTTGAAATGAGCCACATTAGCTCACCAGTGAAACTACTATGTGTATCGAACATTCATATTCCAATGTACAGCCTTATCTATGGATCTTGGGTCCTTGAAATGTGGTATCAGCCTACTCAGTGACATCTAAAGAAGAACACAACTGTGAAGAGTTTATACATAATAACATCATAGTTCTTATTGCAGGACTTTGACTGTGGAAAACCACTTCACTATACAGCCCATTGACTGGTGAGCTAATGTCGCTCATTAAACAACATTTTTCGAAATACGTACAATGTTATGCTGTTTACAGTTCAGGCATAGATCTATTTCCAAAGATAATGGTCTCCAATGTCACTCTGTTTGAATCTCTGAATCCATACGGCTTTTTGCTAAGTGTTTCCATGTGTACGTTTTAATGATACAAATTGGACAGAGGTAAATGTCAGCCACCATCTGTTACCCTTTCCTCCCCAAATTTCTGCTGTTAACATTTGCACTACGCTTTTCTGAATAACTTATTAGCTGTTCCATTTGACCCGTTGCCAAGATGAAAGGTCGCAAGGTCATATATGTGCAACTCGTTCTAAAATAGCTTACCGCTTTGATGTCTGATTATTTATCAGTCTCCATTCTTGACTCTTTTTTTTATTTTTTACTGTGTGTGTGAGTGTGGGTTTTGCATTTTTTACTGTGTGTGTGAGTGTGGGTTTTGCATTTTTTACTGTGTGTGTGAGTGTGGGTTTTGCATTTTTTACTGTGTGTGTGAGTGTGGGTTTTGCATTTTTTACTGTGTGTGTGTGAGTGTGGGTTTTGCATTTTTTACTGTGTGTGTGTGAGTGTGGGTTTTGCATTTTTTACTGTGTGTGTGTGAGTGTGGGTTTTGCATTTTTTACTGTGTGTGTGTGAGTGTGGGTTTTGCATTTTTTACTGTGTGTGTGTGAGTGTGGGTTTTGCATTTTTTACTGTGTGTGTGTGAGTGTGGGTTTTGCATTTTTTACTGTGTGTGTGTGAGTGTGGGTTTTGCATTTTTTACTGTGTGTGTGAGTGTGGGTTTTGCATTTTTTACTGTGTGTGTGAGTGTGGGTTTTGCATGCCCCCAAAGAAGCTATTTCCTTTGCCATATATCTTATGGGTGCGTGCATGCAAACTGCTGGTTAAGTTCTCTTCACTCCTGTTCTGCCAAATCAATAAAACAGTCTTTGAAAAGCTCCCTGAGCAGCTCAATGAGCTTGGGGGGGGATGAGCTGTTTCAAAAGAAACTAGTGTCTCTGGATTAGCAATGAAAATACCTTCCACTGCTCCTTCTCCTCCAACTCCAACTCCTCCTCCTCCCTCCTACCCCTCCTCCTTCTTCTCCTCTCCTACTCCTCCTCCTCCCTCCTACCCCTCCTCCTTCTCCTCTCCTACTCCTCTTCCTCCCTCCTACCCCTCCTCCTTCTTCTCCTCTCCTACTCCTCCTCCTCCCTCCTACCCCTCCTCCTTCTTCTCCTCTCCTACTCCTCCTCCTCCCTCCTACCCCTCCTCCTTCTTCTCCTCTCCTACTCCTCCTCCTCCCTCCTACCCCTCCTCCTTCTTCTCCTCTCCTACTCCTCCTCCTCCCCCTCCTACCCCTCCTCCTTCTTCTCCTCTCCTACTCTTCCTCCTCCCTCCTACCCCTCCTCCTTCTTCTCCTCTCCTACTCTTCCTCCTCCCTCCTACCCCTCCTCCTTCTTCTCCTCTCCTACTCCTCCTCCTCCCTCCTACCCCTCCTCCTTCTTCTCCTCTCCTACTCTTCCTCCTCCCTCCTACCCCTCCTCCTTCTTCTCTCCTACTCTTCCTCCTCCCTCCTACCCCTCCTCCTTCTTCTCCTCTCCTACTCTTCCTCCTCCCTCCTACCCCTCCTCCTTCTTCTCCTCTCCTACTCTTCCTCCTCCCTCCTACCCCTCCTCCTTCTTCTCCTCTCCTACTCTTCCCGGGATCTCCCCATTGACATTCTCCTATTTCCTGGATTCCACTGAGCGTACACATCAGTCTGCCAGTTTGTCCTCCCTCCCTCCCTCCCTCCCTCCCTCCCTCCCTCCCTCCCTCCCTCCCTCCCTCCCTCCCTCCCTCCCTCCCTCCCTCCCTCCCTCCCACACACACACAGAGTTGTATGTCTTCTGTAAAGCAGCTGAGTTTTGATTCCTTTTGCTTCTTATGTCCATAATATATTTAATACCTATTTTTTTCTCATTTGTCATATCATATGCTTTTTCAAAAATATTGTGCCATGCTGTTGACATTTGTAATGCTTCCCTTTAGTCATGTTATACCCTGATTCAAAGCTTAGATAGCTACCGTGCTGAGAAAACGCTTCACTACTTTTTAAACTACTTTGTAAACACGGTTCTCTTGCTGAACTTCAGTTAAAGCAGGTCTGACATGGCGTTCGAGGAATCACCTGGGAGAGAGGGAAACTCGGCAGGAGAATGAATCTCTGGTGGCAGATTGATTGAAACAAGCTGTTTGAAACATACACGCACACATATATTATTGTGTGGTAGTACTGTACTGTACCATCTATCTCTCTATAGTCTCCTGTCTGGAGATGTTTGTGGACTACAGGGATAAGAGGACCGAGCACGCCCCCATTCTGCTGCAGTGGAGTAGGTTGAGAGCTTCATGTTCCTTGGTGTCCACATCACCAACAAACTAACATTGTCCAAGCACACCAAGACAGTCGTGAAAAGACTGACTGAAAAGATTTGGCATGGGTCCTCAGATCCTCAAAAGGTTCTACAGCAGCACCATTGAGAGCATCCTGACTGGTTGCATCACTGCCTGGTATGGCAACTGCTCGGCATCTGACCGTAAGGCGCTACAGAGGGTAGTGCGTACGGCCCAGTGCATCACTGGGGCCAAACGTCCTGCCATCCAAGATGGCACCATACCAGGTGGTGTCAGAGGAAGGCACTAAAAATTGTCAAAGACTCCAGCCACCCTAGTCATAGACTGTTCTCTCTGCTACCGCATGGCAAGCGGTAACGGAGCGCCAAGTCTAGGTACAAAAGGCTTCTAAACAGCTTCTACCCCCAAGCCATGAGACTCCTGAACATCTAGTCAAATGGCTACCCATACTATTTGCATTGCCCCCCCCCCCCCCCATCCACACCACTGCCACTCTCTGTTGCCATCTTATGTA
This sequence comes from Oncorhynchus gorbuscha, assembly GCF_021184085.1. NCBI lineage: Eukaryota > Metazoa > Chordata > Actinopteri > Salmoniformes > Salmonidae > Oncorhynchus > Oncorhynchus gorbuscha. Next base: position 48,197,217 of record NC_060178.1, read on the forward strand.
TAGTCTCTTTAATAACTCTATCGACATGTACATACTACCTCAACTAACCGGTGCCCCCGCACATTGACTCTGTACCCGGCACCCCCCATTTATATATAGTTAATTTAACTGCTGCTCTTTAATTACTTGTTACTTTTATCTCTTATTCTTCTCCGTCTTTTTTAAATTTTAAACTGCACTTTTGGTTAGGGGCTCGTAAGTAAGCAATTAACTGTAAGGTCTACACCTCCTTGTATTCGGTGCATGTGACGAATAAAATTGGATTTGATTTGGAACCCAGCTGCATGGCTCACTTGCCTGGCTGTGTGAGGAGGACTATGGGTAATCTGTGATGTCAGTGTGGCCGAGCCTTGATCAGACCTTCCATCTATATATTCACTTCATGGTCCTCTTCTACTTGCTTTCCGTTCTTTTTTCATAATTGTCCTTCTTCCTTCATCTCCTTTTCCACTAGCATTTGTATATACAGTGAATTGAGTAATCCCCTACTACCACCATGTTTCACTGGAGGTAGTGATGATGCTGATGTCCTCTTCCTATTACTATTTGTAAGATTTTAAGATGTTGCACGGGTCTGACTGTTTAACTTACAGCGCTCTCCTCCACAGGTGTCGATATCCTCCATCAGCTGGGCCTCACCGGCAGCAGAGAGACTCTCTCCTCTGGGATCAGCTCGCCCTCTCCTCCATCCTCACCCCCAAGAGCCGGGGTCCTACTCAGCCTGGATGCCCACATTGAAGCCCCCATGGGGAGCCTGTTCCCGCCGGAGCTCGGTGAGGAGTTTTCTGTTGTGGTGAGCCTAAGCTCCTGGCGAGCGAACAATGCTTTCCTTTTCAGCGTGCGTGACAGCAGGAACAAGCTGCAGTTCGGTATCCAGCTGCTGCCCGGGAAGGTGGTCGTGTACACTGCCGAGAAGACCTCCGTCTACTTCAGCTATGATGTGAACGACGGGCGCCAGCACTCTTTCGCTGTGGGCGTGAGGCCACGCTCTGTGTCGTTCCATGCGGACTGCGGGGCGGTGCAGCAGAGAGAGCAGACGCTGACCCGGTCACAGACCCTGGGGTCAGGATCCGGAGGCCTGCTCACCTTAGGAAGGATGAACTCCAAAGCAGCCCAATTCCAGGGCCTCATATGCCAGCTGGATATCTACCCCCTGGCCCAGGCTGCTGCGCGCTACTGCGACTACCTTAAAAGACAATGCCGGCTGGCCGACACTTTCCGATGGCCCCCCAGCTCAGATATGGAGGTTTCCAGCTCCCTGGCTTTCTCTCCTATTCCTCTTTCTCTGGAGTCCCAGATGGTGGTGCCCCCATTGTTGACGGTAGACTCCCACACCCAGCAGACGTCCACCTCGGCCGGATCAGCCCCCATCCCCTCTCTGGAGAGGTCCGGAACAATGTATTTAAGCCCCTCAGAGCAGCCACACCTGGGGGTCAGGATCCAGACCCAGAGCTCCCTGCTAGAGCACCTCAACTCCATCCATACCCCCGTCACTGCTGTCCACAACAGCCTGTCCTCAGGCACCCTCAGTGGGCTGGAGGCCCTGGGAATCGCCCGCAGAAGTACCACCCCCAGTGTCAGATCCAGCCCAACAAGGGGTTCAACCAGGCACTCTCCCCAGTCTGAGAATGACATGGAGGAGAGGAGCCCCAGGAGGCCACAAAGGGTCACCATAGACACCCCAGGTATAAACTCTCCTGTCAAGCAGACTCACTTGAAGGATGGCTTGAGGAACAGCTCCAGCTCTAGGCCTAGGGACTCTAACCCCCAGCTCCAGCCCATTGACCACCTCCTGGACACCCAGTTCAGACCCAATGGCACCACCCTGTACCGGGAGAACCAGGTGGAAACCTCAGAGGAGCATGGCCAGGAAGAGGCCTACGATGTGGACATGGGAGGCTACGACTATGGTTATGAGGATCCAGACTACTTCTACGGAGACTATGACGAAGCTTTGCCCGGACCCAAAGGAGAACCAGGTCCTCCGGTAAGTGTTTGGAATTCATAAATAGATTGAGAGAATGTTGGAAACATTTCTTTCAAGTGTGTTTCCCGCAAGTCAGAGCAGAGGTGTGCATGAGCAATGGGGAAAATGAGCAATTAAGCCTAATTTATTGTGATTATGCATTGAGTGTTCTGTTGGCCCCCTTTCTCAAACACACTCAATAAAGCCCCCCCCCAAAAATAAAAATAAATAAGTAAATAATTTGGCAGGCCTTTGTATTGATTTAGAGGCAAGGTGATGGTGTCAAAGCACCTTTTTTCATGTATCAACAGGTGGTTAAAATAACATGTCATTCCTCTTGACATACTGCCAGTGACTCGTCCTCACACTTGTGAGAGTGGGGAGGGGTGTAAATTATACCTGGGGGTTGCTCCTATAGCCTCCGACAAAAGAGCATCCAACAGGCTGACATCAGCTAGCTAGCTGTAGAGGTCTTTGTTCTTCTCTTCAGTGAGAACAACATTCTGACATTCTGTCATATCGGTGATGCTGATCTAATGCATATGGCCCCATGGCAGCCTCAGAGGGACACAGCTGATTGAGGTGTTTCCAAGTCAGTGATGTTGCTGCTCAACCTTTCTCCTCAAGGACTTAAAGCCACAATCTGTCATTTATTTGATAATTGAAAAGCAGTCACTATAATTATTACAGATTGCACCTTTACCGAGAGTAAGTCCGAGGTCAAGGAGTCAGATATCGACTTGTTTTTCCATCCTCCTTGACTAAGCTACTGTATGTGTTTTCTTTAGCAACAGTCTCTGACAGGCTCCATATTTAGGATGTCGGGTCAGCGCAAGGACAATGGGTGATCACAATGTGTGATTGTGATGTCACCACATCCCATCCTGCACTCAGAGCTACAGATTGAGGACATGGCTATGTTCTGTTCAGCGTTCTCCTGTGCTCCTTACTCTCCCGTGTTCAGTGCTCCCTGCTCCGTGCTTCATTTGCCTGCTCTGGAGCATGGAAGTACAGTGAATGGAACACTGATTGTATCTCATCCTCACATAGGTTTTGGCTCTGGCTCCAGATAGTTAGTAGAGAAGCATAACATTAAACACAGGTGATGAATATGAATAACTCTTTAAATCCTTTGTTTTACAGCCCATTATTTAGCAGATACCCAGCTAGCACATAACGTTCTGAGAACCATGTGTTTCTTTGAGCTTGGTGAGCACGTGGTTGTCCTATTATTGAGCAGATACCCAGCTAGCACATAACGTTCTGAGAACCATATGTTTCTTTGAGCTTGGTGAGCACGTGGTTGTCCTATTATTGAGCAGATACCCAGCTAGCACATAACGTTCTGGGAACCATATGTTTCTTTGAGTTTGGTGAGCACGTGGTTGTCCTATTATTGAGCAGATACCCAGCTAGCACATAACGTTCTGAGAACCATATGTTTTTTTGAGCTTGGTGAGCACGTGGTTGTCCTATTATTGAGCAGATACCCAGCTAGCACATAACGTTCTGAGAACCATATGTTTCTTTGAGCTTGGTGAGCACGTGGTTGTCCTATTATTGAGCAGATACCCAGCTAGCACATAACGTTCTGGGAACCATATGCTTCTTTGACAAAAAACACGTTATTTTCTTGGAATTTCATTAGTCTAATAGAACGTTTCCTAAAAGTTCAGACATGGTAACATTTAATTGCAATTTTGGTAATGTTCTAGGAATGTTCTCCAATGGGTTTGACATTTGGAATGTTTTCAAATAGTTCTGAAAACATTAAGAAACAATGTTTTTCTGTGGGTACTTCATAATAATGCTTCCTACAGGTTTCCTCATGGTTCTATTTAAAGTCATGTTCTCAAATTGTTCTGTACGTTAAACAACTTTCTTCTGTAGGAATTTAAGTACTTCTACAGAACATTACACACAAGTTCCCATGTGGATCTATTTAATGTCATATTTTTACTACATTCTGGGAAAGTTCTCAAAAATGGTGTGATTAAGAGATGTTTTCCGAACATTCAGATAATGTATGGTTCTCTTTTATGTCAGTTCTTGGCAATATTCTGTGAATGTATTTTTTAAAATTGTACACATTAACATCAGTAAGCTCAGTTACGTTCTCAGAAAATGAAGAAAACTTTCCATAAAAAAACAATCAAATGTTTATAAGTTCTAAGAATGTTATTTAAAAACATACATACTGCTTTTAATCAACAAAACTCTATATCCTCTCTTGTTAAGTGTGTTCAGGTGTGTTGGCCGTTGCAATTACCTACTACTTGGTGCATTAACATTTTTCTATTTTGATTGAGAATTGTTGAGAATTGAGATCCATTTTGACTCAATGCTGGGATGTGAGAAGAATGTACAGACACTTCAAATCCACTTTAAGAGGGAGGAAGTACAGATTACTCAATCGTCACCTTCATGATTTACTTCCTTTCTCTGAAATACCTTTCACTGCTGGTACTATTAGTGCTACCTAGCCTGGTTCAACCATACTAAACAATAGTGAGTGCAGCGCTAAGTCTGGTTTATCCAGGCTAAGTGTTACCTATAGTAGACAGCAAATTCAAATATATAGTATGGAACATACTGTACAATAAATACAGTTTTAAGGTTTTGTTGGGCCCAACACGCAGCACAGCTGTCATGCTGCTAATATTATCAACAGAGCTTTGTTTTTTTGTTACGTGAAGAAGCCTCATGGTCTCAATTGGCCCTGTTGTTATGGCGAGGAGAAGGCGGTAGTAGTGCACTCACTGTTTCCATCACTGTGTCTGTGTTGGAGTGTGGCTCCATGAGCAGCTGTTTCTGTCGCTGAGACGTTCTCTCTTTGTGCCATTGATATCGACGGAGAGGAATAGAGTGCAGGACTTTTGTACGCACACGTACAGTTGAAGTCGGAAGTTCACATACATCTTATCCAAATACATTTAAACTCAGTTTTTCACAATTCCTGACATTTAATCCTGGTAAAAAAAATCCCTGTCTTAGGTCAGTTAGGATCACCACTTTATTTTAAGAATGTGAAATGTCAGAATAATAATAGAGAGAATGATTTATTTCAGCTTTTATTTCTTTCATCACATTCCCAGTGGGTCAGAAATGTACCTACACTCAATTAGTATTTGGTAGCATTGCCTTTAAATTGCTTACCTTGGGTCAAACGTTTCAAGTGGCCTTTTGGCCCATTCCTCCTGACAGAGTTAGAGTAACGGAGTCAGGTTTGTAGGCATCCTTGCTCGCACACACTTTTTCAGTTCTGCCCATACATTTTCTATAGGATTAAAGTCAGGGCTTTGTGATGGCCATTCCAATACATTGACTTTGTTGTCTTTAAGCCATTTTGCCACAACTTTGGAAGTATGCTTGGTGTCATTGTCCATTTGGAAGACCCATTTGAGACCAAGCTTTAACTTCCTGACTAAGGTCTGAGAAGTTTCTTCAATATATCCACATAATTGTCTTCCCTCATGATGCCATCTATTTTGAAGTGCACCAGTTCCTCCTGCAGCAAAGCACCCCCACAATATGATGCTGACATCCTCTTTCTTCACGGTTGGGATGGTGTTCTTCGGCTTGCAAGCCTCCCCCTTTTTCCTCCTAACATAATGATGGTCATTATGGCCAAACAGTTCTATTTTTGTTTCATCAGACCAGTGGACATTTCTCAAAAAAGTACGATCTTTGGCCCCATATGCGGTTGCAACCCGTAGTCTGGCTTTTTAATGGCGCTTTTGGAGCAGTGGCTTCTTCCTTGCTGAGCTGCCTTTCAAGTTATGTTGATATAGGACTTGTTTTACTGTGGATATAGATACTTTTGTACCTGTTTACTACAGCATCTTCACAAGGTCCTTTGCTGTTGTTCTGGGATTAATTTGCACTTTTGGCACCAAAGTACGGTCATTTCTAGGAGACAGAACGCGTCTCCTTGAGCGGTATGACTGCTTTGTGGTCTCATGGTGTTTATACTTGTGTACTATTGTTTGTACAGATTAACAGGTACCTTCAGGTGTTTGGAAATGGCTTTTTATTCATTTTTTTTCTGAGGTCTTGGCTGATTTCTTTTGATTTTCCCATGATGTCAAGCAAAGAGGCTCAGAGTTTGAAGGTAGGCCTTGAAATATATCCACAGGTACACCTCCAATTGACTCAAATGATGTCAATAAGCCTTTCAGAAGCTTCTAAAGCCATGACATCATTTTCTGGAATTTTCCAAGCTGTTTAAAGGCACAGTCAACTTAGTGTAAGTAAACTTCTGACCCACTGGAATTATGATACAGTGAATTATATGTGAAATAATCTGTCTGTAAACAATTGTTTTTGTATCCCTTTGTTTATTATTGTGTATCATTCCAAAATAGTTTTTCCATGACTCTCTGTGTGTGCATTATGTCCTGATCGTCATACTATTTCATGCTGCTGTATAGCAGCTTGCTACATTGTGAACACAGTGTCATGGGAGTGTGATTCCTCACAAAAACAAGGTTTTAGATTTTCATGACATTTATCCATAAGAGGATCCTTTGAAGGAAAGTGTTTTGACATATTTTTTAAATTTTGAGTTGGAATATTTGTGACGTTTATATTTGTGATCTTTTTTTTTCATCTTTAGAGTGGTATTTTGATTTCAATAACAATTTTCCTTAATTCCTTACCTTAATTTATGAATCTTGAAAAATATTAACATGAATTTTGTAAATGTACCCTTTTTGATAAGGCAACGTTTTGGATATATTGTTGAACATAATATACACTACGGGAATATCAAAGTTCCAGACTGGGATCTGTGCTACTTTTAGATCCAATTTGTAAGCATTACTAACAGAGTGAATGTGAAAATGGTTCAAATGGTCACTGTTTGCTGTTGATTTGCAGGGTGATACAGTGGAACAAGTAAAGGGAGGACTGTGATTGGTCACTGTTTGCTGTTGATTTGCAGGGTGATACAGTGGAACAAGTAAAGGGAGGACTGTGATTGGTCACTGTTTGCTGTTGATTTGCAGGGTGATACAGTGGAACAAGTAAAGGGAGGACTGTGATTGGTCACTGTTTGCTGTTGATTTTCAGGGTGATACAGTGGAACAAGTAAAGGGAGGACTGTGATTGGTCACTGTTTGCTGTTGATTTGCAGGGTGATACAGTGGAACAAGTAAAGGGAGGACTGTGATTGGTCACTGTTTGCTGTTGATTTGCAGGGTGATACAGTGGAACAAGTAAAGGGAGGACTGTGATTGGTCACTGTTTGCTGTTGATTTGCAGGGTGATACAGTGGAGCAAGTAAAGGGAGGACTGTGATTGGTCACTGTTTGCTGTTGATTTGCAGGGTGATACAGTGGAACTGTGATTGGTTACGTTGTCTACTACGCCAATTTTTCTGTATGAAATGGGTAATAACTTTAAAACTAGCAAAGATCCCACTCTGGAACTTATTATATATATATATGTGTGTATTATGTTAACAATATATACAAATATTTTCCAAATACATTCTTTCTTTTTGTATATATTGATGTTTATACTTTTCAATATTGTGTGTATCAATTTGTCCTATTGGCAGAGGCTGGTGCTCTCGCCTTAGTTGAATTTTAAGTGGCAGCTGTGCAGAATTTTACGATTAACCATGTGACAATGATGGAGAAATGAAAACGTAATTATTGAAATGAAAATGTGCCTATATATCATGGCTTTCACTCAGATAGGTAGAAATGGTAGGATAAATTGTAAGCTTCCCCAAACATGAAACTTGCGAGCTGCTTATAGTCTTTACTATAATACCCATTAATGTTGTAAATGACTATTGTTGCTGGAAATGGCAGATTTTTTTATGGAATATCTACATAGGCCCATTATCAGCAACCATCACTCCTGTATTCCAATGGCACGTTGTGTTAGCTAATCCAAGTTTATCATTTTAAAACCATTTTCAAATTATGTTAGCACAGCTGAAAACTGTTGTTCCGATTAAAGAAGCAATACAACTGGCCTTCTATATGTAAGCGATGTGAAATGGCTAGCTCGTTAGCGGGGTGCGCGCTAATAGCGTTTCAATCGGTGACGTCACTTGCTCTGAGACCTTGAAGTAGTTGTTCCCCTTGCTCTGCAAGAGCCGTGGCTTTTGTGGAACGATGGGTAACGATGCTTCGTGGGAGGCAGTTGTAGATGTGGGCAAAGGGTCCCTGGTTCGGGGCGAGGAGAGGGACAGAAGCTATACTGTTAAATTTAGACTAGTTGAGTATCTGGAGCATCCATTTGTGGGTTCGATTACAGGCTCAAAATGGCCAGAAACAAAGAACTTTTGAACTTCTGAAACTCGTCAGTCTATTCTTGTTCTGAGAAATGAAGGCTATTCCATGTGAGAAATTGCCAAGAAACTGAAGTTCTCGTACAATGCCGTGTACTACTCCCCTCACAGAACAGTGCAAACTGACTCTAACTAGAATAGAAAGAGGAGTGGGAGGCCCAGTGCACATCTGAGCAAGAGGACAAGTACATTAGTCTAGTTTGAGAAACAGATGCCTCACAAGTTCTCAACTGGCAGCTTCATTAAATAGTACCCATAAAACACCAGTCGCAACGTCAACAGTGAAGAGGCGACTCAGGGATGCTGGCCTCCAATTTTTGAAATGGACTGGATCTTTATATACTATTCTTTCCTTGTAACTCCTACATAATCATTATTGAGTCTTAAAGGAGGCCTGGGTAAGGCCAACATATATTCATGTTCCAACTTAAGGTAATTTCCTCTCAATTATGATTTAATATAAAGTATAAATATCAAATATATGTCAACAATCCTTCCTCGAAAGTACCCTTCTATGGATGAAATGCGGTGAAAATCCCCCTAAATCATGGTCTAGTTTCGTCAGCAGTTATATTGCTGTCAGTATTACTACCAGCATCCCATCCACAGCCAAGACATTCAGTGAAACCTCTTTCTGTAAGTCTCTCCAGTGATCCTCTCTTTCTTTTTGTTTGCCTTGGATTAGCACATCAGTCCATAGAGGATACATGATAACTGTTACTTTGAAAAGCCTCCAATTATCAATCATACTTTAAAAGGTGCAATATGCAGCAATCGTTCAGCCATTTCCTGGTTGCTAAAATTCTAATAGTTCACATAATTTCAGTTTATGTGACAAAACAATCTGTCATTGTGTAGAGAATCATTGTACCATCTAAACCGCTGTGAAATATATTTCCCATAACCCAAAATATTGTTGTTTCAGCTGTTTGAAGCTGGTGTACAAAACCGAAAGTAAAAGACGCAAAGTAAAAGACGGATTATTTTCCCATTGTAGCAAACTGGCTCAAATTAAGATCCTACATCTGTATCCCGTTTGAGACAGCCAAGCTGACTTCTGACTTGTTTGAAAGTTAGCTCCTTACTCCACACCTCTGTGGATGTGTGCATTTGTGTAAGTTTGTTATGAATGCGTGGGATGGGGAAAAAAGCTACCACATAACATACCAGGTTTAATGTAATCAAAGTCACGTTTTACAAGTACTGTACTAGAGTCTTCAATTCCAACTCTGGAATTTAAAAGTATTCAGCACATTTGTTTCCCCCCCTCTCTTTCTTCTTTTATATGTTGGGTCGAAAAGAACATGAAGTGGAATCATACCATGCTCTTCCTCCATGGTTGTTTTGCCATGACAAAGAGTTTATCTTAATCCCAGAACTGGTTTGAGGCATAGTACTTCACACTCATCCAGACAATGTAACATGATATCACCATCCTCTCAAAGCTTTGCTATTAGCGATTTGGAGTTTAAAAAAACGTTGTTTTTTTGCCTCCTTTGATTTGAAATTGTCTCTTACATAAATACAGTATCCACCTACCCACATCTAACTGTACATTAAACCGCATGATATCACTTCTCAATTAGCAAGTTATTTGTGTGTCTGTAACGTCCCTCTCTCTCTCTATAACAGGGTCCTCCTGGTCCCCCTGGTCTACCTGGTCCTGCTGGGAAGAGAGGAGCTCGGGTGAGTACTGCAAACCATGTCACACCTGTGGTCATGTGATGCCATTGTGCTTACACCCCTCCTTGAGGTGACACTGCAAACCATGTCACACCTGTGGTCATGTGATGCCATTGTGCTTACACCCCTCCTTGAGGTGACACTGCAAACCATGTCACACCTGTGGTCATGTGATGCCATTGTGCTTACACCCCTCCTTGAGGTGACACTGCAAACCATGTCACACCTGTGGTCATGTGATGCCATTGTGCTTACACCCCTCCTTGAGGTGACACTGTAAACAGCTCGAAAGGAGATCCCCAGAGTTGTTTTAACCCTAGCAGTCTCGTACAGTGATATATGGTGCTATGAAAAGTGTTTTTTAGAGGATCTTACAAGGTCGTGCTGGCTTTTGAAAAGGATTCTTCAGAGTTTTATTTCAGGACAGGTCATGAAGTGGCTAGTTCTGGTCCTCCGTAAGTTGGGGTCAGGTTTATTGGCCTGATGAAGCACGTTCATACCCGAGAGCACTGATACACACAACGCTGACACACACTCTCTCAACACTGACACACACTTTGTGACTGAAAACACATCACTTACACGTACACTTTTCAAAGCACTCTCACCCCATCAACACACCCAACAGACATAGCAATGACACACGGTCTGCGAGTCGATACACTTCTCAAAGCACTTCATCACCATTAATCCACAGACACAAGCCAGTCGTCAAGACCAGTGACCCAGCACCATTACAGAGCTCCTGGCATTCCAAAAAGAACCAGGGATGAGCTGTAATGGTGCGTAGGAATGAGTTGGTCCTGTGAGAGGATAATGCATGCATGTTAACTTTACTGTAGGGTTGGGCGGTATAAAGATTTTCATATCGTCATACCGTCCTTCTCTCATTCTGGGATTTATAGTAGCCGGCTTAGTACACAAGGGGGCCTAGCATAAGTACTAGCGGATTTCCATAGTATTAGCTAAATATGCTAACGAGCACAATCTAAAATAAACTAATTGCAAAGACAGGCAATCCAGCTCATAAAGTTCTACATCTATAGGTAGCGGGTACAGAATGCATTTTTTTGGGGTGAGTTTGGACATTTACAACCAAATGTGAACGAGAGATATAGTGCAAATGAACAATGTTTGGATGCATGGTGGTCTGAAGGAAAAACAGCACTGACTCTGGAGCAGCATGTATACATGCTGTGTCTGTGTGGTGTCTGGAGTCACGCAACGGGGCCTGCTTTCTCTGCTCTGAGAAGAGGGGCAGAGGAGCAGACTCAGGGGCCGAGAACCAAAATTATATATTTTTTTTTAGGATTTCAAGATAGCAGTGGCAGCTGTACAGAACTCATCCAAAGCCCTTTGACTTCTCAAACATGGCAGAAAGCTAAGAATATATGATGCTCCGTCTCCTCATTAATTCAGCCACATACCTAGCTAACTAGCAAGTTAAACCAAATACACATCTGGACTCACCGGCTCCCGCTTTCTCCCATTGTGCTCTTTACAAGCAAACGTGACTCGCTCAACTGTTCTGGGGTCTAGGGAACTACGCTAAGCTTCATAATGTAAAATAATCTGACAAGTGAAATGAAGAACGTAATCTCTTTTGTCTCCTAACGTACTGCACAATTTGGCTGCATGTATTCACTTAAATTGGCTACAAATATGAAAATGTATTGAAAAAACTTCAAAGAAATAGTTTAAACCGTATTGAAAGTATTGAAAAACCATCCCGTGGCTATTTCCAAATACCCCAGTATACAGTATACTGTAGTATAGTATAAGCCTTCTTTACTGGCTCTTGGAGCATCAAGAAATCAACTCCTGCTGCTACAGTAGTAGAGTGCTGTTCAGGGCTGTTCAGGGCTGTTCAGTGCGTGTCTCTGCTCTGATGTTGTTGAGACTAAACTGTACCATAGTAGAGTTTGATCTCTGAAAGCTACCCTCTGATCACTGACCACACTGAGATCATTTAAATCAAATCACATCAAATTGTGTTGGTCACATGCTCCGAATGCAACAGGTGTAGTCTTTACCAAGAAATGCTTCAAAAAAGGGTGTGTTTTGTGTGTGAGCATATGTAGTGTGTGTGTGAGTGTCTAATGAGTGTGCATAGAGCCAGTGCAAGAGAATCACTGCAAAAAAACAAAACAAAACGGGGACAATGTAAATAGTCCAGGTGGCCATTTTAAGAACTGTTCAGCAGACTTATGGCTTGGGGGTAGATGCTGTTCAGGAGCTATTTGGTCCCAGACTTGGCACTCTGGTACTGCTTTCCGTGTGGTAGCAGAGAGAACAGTTTATGACTTGGGTGGCTGGAGTCTTCTAAAAAAATGTCGGGCCTTCCTCTGGTATCGAGGTCCTGGATGGCAGGGAGTTTGGCCCCAGAGATGTACTGGGCCAAACGCACTACCCTCTGTACTGCCTTTTGGTTGGATGCCAAGCAGTTGCCATACCAAGCAGTGATGCAGCCAGTCAAGATTTTTTATTTATTCTTTATTCTGCCGGGGCGGCAGGGTAGCCTATTGGTTAGAGCGTTGGACTAGTAACTGGAAGGTTGACAAGGTACAAATCTGTCCTTCTGCCCCTGAACAGGCAGTTAACCCACTGTTCCTAGGCCGTCATTGAAAATAAGAATTTGTTCTTAACTGACTTGTTAAATAAAGGTAAAAAACTTTATTTACTTTATTTAACCAGGTAGGCCAATTGAGAACAAGCTTTCATTTACAACTGCGACCTAGCCAAGATAAAGCAAAGCAGTGCGACAAAAACAACAACACAGAGTTGCACAAACAAATGTACAGTCAATAACACAATAGAAAAATCTATGTACAGTGTGTGCCAATGTAGAAGAGTAGGGAGGGAAGGCAATAAATAGGCCATAGAGGCAGAAAAATTACAATTTAGCATTAACACTGGAGTGATAGATGTGCAGATGATGATGTGCAAGTAGATATATTGGGGTGCAAAAGAGCAAGAGGATAAATAACAATATGGGGATGAGGTAGTTGGGTGGGCTATTTATAGATGGGCTATGTACAGGTACAGTGATCGGTGAGCTGCTCTGACAGCTGATGCTTAAAGTTAGAGAGGGAGATGTAAGACTCCAGCTTCAGTGATTTTTGCAGTTCGTTCCAGTCATTGATGCAGCTGTAGACATTTTTGAGCATCTTCAACATCACTAGACATGTTTTGCTCTTAATGTTCTGGCATTTCTGAACATTCTGCTATAGAGAATGATATATATATATTTTTACATTTGATTTAACTAGGCAAGTCAGTTAAGAAGAAATTCTCATTTACAATGACGGCCTACAACGACCAAACGCTAACCAGGACGACACTGGGCCAATTGTGCGCCATCCTATGGGACTCCCGATGACGGCCGGTTGTGATACAGCCTGGAATCGAACCAGGGTCTGTAGGGACGCTTCTAGCACTGAGATGCAGTGCCTATCACAGTTAGCCAGCTATACTCAGGAAGACCACAGGTGCACCTCTCTCTGTTTTTATCTTTGTAAAGTCCTCTTTATAACACATCAAGCCTCTTGGTTACGCGTGTTTAATGTGTGTCAGACAGACAGGGACCCTCCAGCAGCCAGCCAGACAGGCAGTAAAAATTGTCTACAGGTAAACTACTGTATAATGGTAAACCCTCATGGGACCCAACTGTGGAGACATATGGTTTACATACTGTGCGGTGACCCATAGAGGCATAGACAGAGGGAGGCTTTGTTATGGGGTGGAAAATGACTGTAATGGGGGGTTGTGTCTGTGTGGGCTGCTAACTCTGCTGCCTCAGCAAGATACAAACCTCCAGACCTCACTGTACTGTACTCACCTGTATTGTACCTTAGCTAAATCCCACACTCCACAGGTGGCAGCATTTTATACACACAGAACAGACCCCCACTTTAAATGATCTGCTCTGGGAGACAGGAGAGAAGGAAGCGATAGAGAAAGCGACTGAGAGAAGAAAGCTATAGAGAGAGATAGGAGGAGGGTGGGAGGAGAGCGTTGCAGCGATAGAGGGGGAGAGAGCGAGACGGGTAGTTAGATAAATGGGGAGAGGAGGGAGGGAGGGAGGCAGAGGGGTGAGAGATCCTTTGTTATGGGGTTTTACTGGAGTCGCGGAAAGTAGAGCGACAGGGGGAGAGGTTGGGGGCTGGGTGGTAGAACAAGACTGTGACACCACAACACAACCCAGTGTCAAGAGAACTCACAGACACCTTTAACACTAGGCGTGGGTCATCATTACCCCTACGTTAAGTCTCTGTCATCTCCTGATCACAGCCATTTATGGTGACTGATTACTGTTATGGGAGAGAGCAGAGTCTTACCTCATGGCTTTAGTTTGTAGTGGGTGTTATAGAGAGAATGCAGGTTAAGCCAGGCAACAGCAGGGGGGTGTGTGTGTGTGTGTGTGTGTGTGTGTGTGTGTGTGTGTGTGTGTGTGTGTGTGTGTGTGTGTGTGTGTGTGTGTGTGTGTGTGTGTGTGTGTGTGTGTGTGTGTGTGTGTGTGTGTGTGTACATGAGCATGCACGTGTGGTTGTTCCCAAAGTGAGTGCATGTATGTTATAAGGTGTTCCCTTGAAAGTGCACTCTTGGACGGTTTAAAGGTAGGACATAGTTTGGCACATGAAGAAACGTGACATAAAATATGCGTAATACTCAGTCTCACTATATCTCATCACAGCCTACTGACTCATTCAGCAGATGTATCTACCTTTAATCTTTGTGGCTAAAAGATGGGAACTGTTTCTGACATACAGTATGACTAATTCACTGTACCGTTTACACCTTCTGTAGAGACCCATCCACTTAGCAATAATTCTATGCTGTCGTTGTGATGTAGTAGATCTACTGTAAATTAATCTCTCTCTATCTCTTGCTGTCTCTCTAGGGTCCTACTGGTCCACATGGAAACCCCGGCCTGCCTGGTCTTCCTGGTCCCAAGGTGAGTGCTCTAATCCTGGGTTGGGGGGCACAGACATCCCCCTTGAGCTCCAGAGAGAGTCTTGTTAATGTTGTGGGATGTGGAGGCCCCCAGGGGTCAGCCAGGACCAGTTTTATTGTCAGGGCCCTGGCTGTAATGTTCAATGTCATACTCTGACTCCCAGACTCCTTTGCTCCAGAAAAGGGTAAGGTCTAATCCTAGTGGGAGGGAAGCAGTACCTAACTAGCCTCGGAAATCTCAGACCTGGGGCAGCAACAGCACTCTGGGATTAATTACAGATTCTCAAAAAGGGACACAAATTGTTCTGGGGAGGGTCCTCTTCAGACAGAAGACTACAGACAGAACGCTCTCAACAAATCACGAGGCAGACATGCCAGAACGTCGTAATGCGAAACCTAAGTTTGCCGGCAAAATGTTAGCAGTGGTTTTTAGCAAAGGTAGTTAATGCAAACTAGCCACTTGGGAAATGCACTCCTTCAAAATATCTTCAGTGATCTTCATCTTGATAGCTACTATTTTGTGTCTGGGGATGTTTACGCTTGGGCATCAAGTGGTTAGTGCAGTGACGTAGGAAAGACTGATGTCCGGGGATGTTTACGCTTGGGCATCAAGTGGTTAGTGCAGTGACGTAGGAAAGACTGATGTCCGGGGATGTTTACGCTTGGGCAACAAGCGGTCAGTGCAGTGACGTAGGAAAGACTGATGTCCGGGGATGTTTACGCTTGGGCATCAAGTGGTTAGTGCAGTGACGTAGGAAAGACGTTTACGCTTGGGCATCAAGCGGTTAATGCAGTGACGTAGGAAAGACTGATGTCCGGGGATGTTTACGCTTGGGCATCAAGCGGTTAGTGCAGTGACGTAGGAAAGACTGATGTCCGGGGATGTTTACGCTTGGGCATCAAGCGGTTAGTGCAGTGACGTAGGAAAGACGGATGTCCCAACTCTTTCCTCAACACTGTACAAATAGAAAGACTCAAAACACCATGATTGTGTAATGAAACCATGGAAAGTGGTGCACCTAACCTGAGATCTGGTGGTGGAAGGTAAAAGGTGGGACAGGCGGAAGCTGTAATTGAACCCCACTTCCTATCTTGCCACGTGGCTCTGTTTTTAGAGGATTGTGGGTAATTCACACATTTCTACACATTGTTATATGCATGTTTGAAGAAAGACAAGTATACTTCTACATTAGTATTAAGCAGCTTGTTGTACCACGAGGTGTAATGGTGAACAAATATCAAAATCTTCAGGCAAAAGGACATGAGTGATGAGACAACCCATTCCCACATGTCCAACTTTTAATGACAGAGGCAAATACAGAATCCTGCAATGCTTGCAGTAAAACCTCTAGTTACTACTGTGCTCAACAATGCCTGCCAAAATGGATTAAACTGGCAAATGATCAGATACATAAATCAATGTTAAACATTAAAGTACTCCAGAAGAAGCGATCTAATGTTGCAATAGACAGGATTTGAAACACCAGAATAGTTTTAGAGGAAACGACACCAAAAGGAGAAGGTATCTAATTCTGCACTAAACAGAACTCTAAACATCATACTTGTGTTTTCAACCTTTTC